>NW_016852998.1:0-1981 GCF_001698545.2 Rhinopithecus bieti | reverse complement strand
AAAATAATTTAAAAAAGAGAAATTCTGGGTTAAAATTCTTTTCTTTAAGAATGTCAAATATTGGCCCCACTCTCTTCTGGCTTCTAGGGTTTCTGCGGAGAGATCTGCTGTTAAT
Source organism: Rhinopithecus bieti (assembly GCF_001698545.2). Lineage (NCBI taxonomy): Eukaryota > Metazoa > Chordata > Mammalia > Primates > Cercopithecidae > Rhinopithecus > Rhinopithecus bieti. Next base: position 1,866 of record NW_016852998.1, on the reverse strand, counting down.
CTGATGGGTTTCCCTCTGTGGGCAACCCACTCTTTTCTCTGGCTGCCCTTAACTTTTTTTCCTTCATTTCAACCTTGGTGAATCTGACAATTATGTGTTTGGGGTTGCTCTTCTTGAGGAGTGTCTTTGTGGTGTTCTCTCTATTTCCTAAATTTGAATGTCGGCCTGCCTTGCTAGGTTGGGGAAGTTCTCCTGGATAATATCCTGAAATGTGTTTTCCAACTTGGTTCTATTCTCCCCGTCACTTTCAGGTATACCAATCAAATGTAGGTTTGGTCTTTTCACATAGTCCCGTATTTCGTGGAGGCTTTGTTCGTTCCTTTCATTCTTTTTTCTCTAATCTTTTCTTCTCACTTTATTTCATTAAGTTGATCTTCAATCTCTGATATCCTTTCTTCCACTTGATTGATTCAGCTATTCATACATGTGTATGTTTCATGAAGTTCTCATGCTGTGTTTTCAGGTCCATCAGGTAATTTATGGTCTTCTCTAAACAGGTTATTCTAGTTAGCAATTCCTCTAACCTTTTATCAAGGTTCTTAGCTCCCTTGCATTGGGTTAGAACATGCTCCTTTAGCTCGAAGGAGTTGTTATTACCCACCTTCTGAAGCCCACTTCTGTCAATTGTCATACTCATTCTCCATCCAGCTTTGTTCCCTTGCTGGCAAGGAGTTGTGACCCTTTGGAGGAGAAGAGTCATTCTGGTTTTGGAATTTTCTTCCTTTTGCACTGGTATTTCCTCATCTTCATGGATTTATCTACCTTTGGTCTTTGGTGTTGGTGACCTTCAGATGGAGTTTCTGTGCGGTGGTCCTCTTTGTTGATGTTGATGCTATTGCTTTCTGTTTGTTATGTTTCCTTCTAACAGTCAGGCCACTCTTCTGCAGGTCTGCTGGAGTTTGCTGGGGTCCACTCCAGATCCTGTTTGCCTGGGTATCACCAGCGGACGCTGCAGAACAGCAAAGATTGCTGCCTGCTCTTTCCTCTGGAAGCTTTGTCCCAGCAGGGCACCCACCAGATGCCAGCTGGAGTTCTTCTCTATGAGGTGTCTGTCAACCCCTGCTGGGAGGTGTCTCCCAGTCAGGAGGCACGGGAGTCAGGGACCCACTTGAGGAGGCATCTGTCCCTAAGCAGAGCTCAAGTGCTGTGCTGGGACATCTGCTATTCTCTTCAGAGCTGGCAGGCAGGAATGTTTAAGTCTGCTGTAGCTGCCCCCACAGCCGCCTCTTCCTCCAGGTGCTCTGTCTCAGGGAGATGGTAGTTTTATCTATAAGTTCCTGACTGGGGCTGCTGCCTTTCTTTCAGGCCTGCTCAGAAAGGGGGAATCTAGAGAGGCAGTCTGGCTATAGCAGCTTTGCCATGCTGTGGTGAGCTCTGCCCAGTCTGAACTTCCCAGTGGCTTTGTTTACACAGTGAAGGAAAACCACCTACTCAAGCCTCAGTAATGGTGGATGCCCCTCCTCCCACCAAGCTCAAGCATCCCAGATTGCCTTCAGAATGCTGTGCTGGCAATGAGAATTTCAAGCCAGTGGATCTTAGCTTGCTAGACTCAGTGAGGGTGGGATCCACTGAGCAAGACCAGTTGGCTCCCTGGCTTCAGGCCCCTTTTCCAGGGCAGAGAAGAGTTCTGTCTCACTTGCTTTCCAGGGCCCACTGGAGTATTAAAAAAAAAAAAAAAAAAAAAAAAAAAAATCCTCCTGCAGCTAGCTTGGTGTCTGCCCAAACGGCCACCCAGTTTTGTGTTTGAAAGTCAAGGCCCTGGTGGTATAGGCACCCAAGGGAATCTCCTGGCCTGTGGGTTGTGAAGACCATGGGAAAAGCATAGTATTTGGGCCAAATAGCTCCATCCGTCATGGCACGATCCCG
>NW_016852997.1:0-999 GCF_001698545.2 Rhinopithecus bieti | reverse complement strand
AAATAGTGCTGCAATAAACATACGTGTGCATATCTCTTTATAGCAGAATGATTTATATTCCTTTGGGTATATAACCAGTAATGGGATTGCTGGGTCAAATGCTATTTCTGGTTCTAGATACTTGAGGAATCGCCACACTGTCTTCCATGATGATTACACTAATTTACACTCCCACCAACAGTGTAAAAGCAGTCCTATTGTCCCACAGCCTTGCCAGCATCTATTGTTTCTCGACTTTTAATAATCACCATTCTGATTGGTGGGAGACAGTATCTCATTGTGGTTTTGATTTGCATTTCTCTAATGATCAGTGATGTCGAGCTTTCTTTCATATGTTTGTTGGCCACATAAATGTCTTATTTTGAGTTGTCTGTTCATATCCTTTGTCCACAGTTTGATGGGGTTGTTTGTTTTCTTCTCGCAAATTTGTTTAAGTTCCTTGTAGATTCTGGATATTAGACCTATGTTAGATGGGTAGATTGCAAAATTTTCTCCCATTCTGTAGGTTGCCTGTTCATGCTGATGGCAGTTTCTTTTGCTATGCAGAAGCTCTTTAGTTTAATTAGATTCCATTTGTCAATTTTGGGTTTTTTTTTTTTTTTTTTTTTTTTTTTTTTTTTTTGGCAATTGCTTTTGGTGTTTTCATCATGAAGTCTTTGCCCATGCCTATGTCTTGAATGGTATTGCCTAGGTTTTCTTCTAGGGTTTTTATGGTTTGGGGTTTTACATTTAAGTCTTTAATCCATCTTGAGTTAATTTTTGTATAATTCAAAATAAGGTGAAAGGAATGGGTCCAGTTTCAGTTTTCTGCATATGGCTAGCCAGATTTTCCAGCACCATTTATTAAATAGGGAATCCTTTTCCCATTGTTGGTTTTGTCAGGTTTGCTGAAGATCAGATGGTTATAGATATGTAGTGTTATTTCTGAGGTCTCTGTTCTGTTCCATTGTTCTATATGTCTGTTTTGGTACCAGTACCATGCTGTTTTGGGTATTGTAG
>NW_016852996.1:0-620 GCF_001698545.2 Rhinopithecus bieti | reverse complement strand
AAAAAAAAACACACAGTCCTCTGAGAACTGAAGATCAGTGATTCCTAATTTACAACAGGATCACCTGGAGGGTCCTTTTTTTTATTTCTTAAAAGCCACCTCCCTAGCCGGGCGCAGTGGCTCACGCCTGTAATCCCAGCACTTTGAGAGGCCGAGGCGGGTGGATCACGAGGTCAGGAGATCAAGACCATCCTGGCTAACATGGTGAAACCCCGTCTCAACTAAACATACAAAAAAAAAACTTGCTGGGCATGGTGTCAGTTGCCTATAATCTCGGCTACTTCAGGAGGCTGAGGCAGGAGAATGGCGTGAACTCAGGAGGGGGAGCTTGCAGTGAGCCGAGATCGTGCCACTGCACTCCAGCCTGGGCGACATAGCAAGACTCTGTCTCAAAAAAAAAAAAAAAAAAAAAAAAGCTACCCAGTTATTCCGAATCAGTCAGCCTGGAAACAACTTTTGAGCACCCACTAGTGAGGTGGCGCCTTGCCGTGTTCTTTCTAATACTGAAAAACTGAAAACCAAGTACCTGTTGGAAAATGAGAAAAAGTTTTAATAAAGTAAAAGAAGTTCACATAATGAAATTTTATACAGACATTAAAAATCCCATTTTGGCAGGGCGC
>NW_016852994.1:0-847 GCF_001698545.2 Rhinopithecus bieti | reverse complement strand
CCACGTGCGCCGAGTGCTTGGGGCTGTCTGGGGTCTTGCCATCCTCTGCTCCCTGCCCAACACCAGCCTGCATGGCATCCAGCAGCTGTACGTGCCCTGCCGGGGCCCAGTGCCGGACTCAGATCTTTGCACGCTGGTCCGCCCACGGGCCCTCTACAACCTGGCAGTGCAGATCACTGCGCTGCTCTTCTTCTGCCTGCCCATGGCTATCATCAGCGTGCTCTACCTGCTCATTGGGCTGCGACTGCGGCGGGAGAGGCTACTGCTCATGCAGGAGGCTAAGGGCAGGGGCTTTGCAGCAGCCATGTCCAGAGACACCTACAGGCTCCAGCGGCGCGATCGGGGCCGGAGACAAGTGACCAAGATGCTGTGTAAGTGTCACAGCTGGGAACAGGGGCTGAGCCAGGTACTGGGGCTCCTGGGGTCTGGGAGAAGGGGCTGAGTATCTGGGTTTACAGGGGGCGAGGAACTCCTCTAGTCTCGTGTGTGTGTGCGTGTGCGTGTGTACATGTGTACATGTGTCTGAGTTGCACTCCTGTGTACTCTTTTAGATTACCCTACTAGAATCTTACACCAAAAATACCTATTAATGGCTAAATGTAAGACTGACTGTGTAATTTGTGGAGTCCAGTACAAAATGAAAATTCAAGGTCCCTTTTTCAAAAACGAGTAAGACAGCAACAATACAGCACTAAACCAAGCCCAGGACCCTGCTAAGCTTGGGGCCCTGACTCTGGAACCAAAACATAGAAAGGGCAGGGCATGTGGTTGGGCTCCAGGATGACAGAAAATGGGATCTGGACCCTCCAAGTCTCAGGTCTCTCATCGTCTTCTTTTTTTTTTTTTT
>NW_016852993.1:0-1985 GCF_001698545.2 Rhinopithecus bieti | reverse complement strand
CCTGTAATCCCAGCACTTTGGGAGGCCGAGACGGGCGGATCACGAGGTCAGGAGATCGAGACCATCCTGGCTAATACGGTGAAACCCTGTCTCTACTTAAAAATACAAAAAACTAGCCGGGCGACGAGGCGGGCGCCTGTAGTCCCAGCTACTCGGGAGGCTGAGGCAGGAGAATGGCGTAAACCCGGGAGGCGGAGCTTGCAGTGAGCTGAGATCCGGCCACTGCACTCCAGCCTGGGTGGCAGAGCAAGACTCCGTCTCAAAAAAAAAAAAATTAGCTGAGCGTGGTGGTGCGTGCCTGTAGCCCCAGCTACTCAGGAGGCTGAAGCAGGAGAATCATTTGAATCTGGGAAGCGGAGGTTGCAGTGAGCCAAGATTGTGCCACTGCACTCCAGCCTGGCGACAAAGCGAGACTCCATCTCAAAATAAATAATAAATAAATAATTAAGTAATTAACTGACAGACTATTTTGGAGGGACAATTTTAGGCTTACAGAAAAATTGAGCAGAAAGTACAGAGAATTCCAGGCTGGGAGCAATGGCTTACGCCTTTAATCCCAGCACTTTCGGAAGCCAAGGAGGAAGGATCACTTGAGCTCGGGAGTTTGAGACCAGGCTGGGCAACATGGTGAAACCCCATCTCTACAAAAAATAAAAAAAATTAGCCAGGCGCAGTGATGCACGCCTGTAGTCCATCTACTTGGGAGGCTGAGGTGGGAGGATCACTTGAGCCCAGAAGGTCAAGGCTGCAGTGAGTCAAGATTGCGACACTGCCCCTCCAGCCTAGGCAACAGAGGGAGACTCTGTCTCAAAACAAAACAAAACAAAACAAAAAAAAAAAAAAAGAAGAAGAAGAAAGTACAGAGAGTTCCCATATCCCCCTTCAGGCTCCCATTTCTCCTATTATTAACCTTTTGCATTAGTGTGGTATATTTGTTACAACTGATGAGCCAGTATTGGTATACTATTAACATAGTCCAGCCAGGCGCGGTGGCTCATGCCTGTAATCCCAGCACTTTGGGAGGCCGAGGCGAGTGGATCGCCTGAGGTCAGGAGTTCAAGACCAGCCTGGCCAACATAGTGAAAACCCGTCTTCACTAAAAATACAAAAAATTAGCTGGGTGTGAAGGCGGATGCCTGTAATCCCAGCTACTCAGGAGGCTGAGGCAGGAGAATCGCTTTAAACTGGGAGGCAGAGGTTGCAGTGAGCCAAGACATTGCACTCCAGCCTGGGCAACAAGAGGGAAACTCTGTCTCAAAAAAAAAAAAAAACATAGTCCATATTGATACATTATAATTAACAAAGTCCGTAAGTTACATTAGGCTTTACTTTTTGCATTGTACATTCTATGGGTTTCCACACGTGTGACATGTATCCACCATGACACTATTACAACATCATACAAAATAGTTTCACTTCTGTAAAACTCCCCTGTGCTCCACCTACCATTCCTTCCTCCCCCCAACTCTACCTCCCTGGCAGTCACTGATCTTTTTATTGTCTCCATAGTTTAGCCTTTTCAGAATATCATACAGTTGGGGCCAAACGCGGTGCCTCATGCCTGTAATCCCAGCACTTTGGAAGGCTGAAGCAGGAGGATTGCTTGAGACCAGGAGTTTAAGATCATCTTGGGCAATATAGCAAGACCTTGACTCAAAAAAATACATATATACATATACATACACATACATACACATGTATATGTCATATACATGTGTATGTATGTCATATAGATGGAATCATAGTTTGTAGTCTTTCCACATTGATTTCTTTCACTTAGCAATATGAATTTAAGGTTCCTCCATGTTTTTTAATGGCTTGATAGCTTTTTTTTTCCTTGAGATGGATCCCATTATGCCATTATGTTGCCCCGGCTGGTCTCAAACTCCTCAACTAAGTGATTGTCTTGCCTCAGCCTCCAGAAAAGCTGGGAATAGCTGAGACTACAGAAACATGCCATTTTTTTGCCTTTGTAGTACAGGCTA
>NW_016852992.1:0-1259 GCF_001698545.2 Rhinopithecus bieti | reverse complement strand
GGCGTGCGCGCGGTGCCAGCTGCCCGGGGGCCAGGCGCCGGAGCCAGAGGGGCAGCCGGCGCGGAGCGGGAGGTAGGGTCCCGAGCGGCCCGCGGCCGGGGCTCGTCCCCGCCCCTCTCTCTTCTCCCGCTGGCGGAGTTAGCTGCGGAGCCTGGAATATGGTCGGGGAAGTGGAAACCAAGGAGAAGCTGAAGCCTACCCCAGATTACCGGATGCAGCTGATGAACGACTAGAAGGTCATGAGCAGCCTGCCGAACTTCTGGGGGATCTTCCACCACCTCGAGCGGTTGCTGGACGAAGAAATTAGCAGAGTACCGAAAGACATGTATAATGACAAATTAAATGGCAGTACAGAGATAAGGAGTGCAGAATTGCCTGATGCTGTGAAACCTATTGTTCATTTGCAAGAGAAACTTTATGTGCCTGTAAAAGAATACCCAGATTTTTATTTTGTTGGGAGACTCCTTGGACCTAGAGGACTTACAGCCAAACAACTTGAAGCACAAACCGGATATAAAATCATGGTGGGAGGCAAAGGCTCAATGAGGGATTAAAAAAAAGGAGGAGCAAAATAGAGGCAAGCTCAATAGGGAGTATCTAAATGAAGATTTACATGTACTAATCACTGTGGAAGATGCTGAGAACAGAGCAGAAATCAAATTGACGAGAGAGTTGAAGAAGTGAAGAAATTATTGGTACCTGCAGCAGAAGGAGAAGACAGCCTGAAGAAGATGCTGCTGTGATGGACCTTGTGATTCTGAATGGCACCTACAGAGATGCCAACATTAAATCACCAGTCCTTGCCTTTTCTCTTGCAGCAACAACCCAGGCTGCTCCAAGGATCATTACTGAGCCTGAGTCGGTTCTCCCTCCAGCTGCCCTGCCTACTCCTACGCCAGCTGGCCCTACCATAATGCCTTTGATCAGACAAATACAGACCACTGTCATGCCAAACGGAACTCCTCGCCCAACTGCTGCGATAGGTCCTCCAGGGCCTGAAGCTGGTTTAATCTGTACACCCTGTGAGTACCCCTACACGTTGGCACCAGCTACATCAATCCTTGAGTATCCTGTTGAACCTAGTGGTGTATTAGGTGCGGTGGCTAGCTACTAAAGTTCGAATGCAAGATATGCGTGTCCATCCTTACCAAAGGATTGTGACCGCAGACCGAGCTGTCACCGGCAACTAACCTATGACCTTCTGACCTCTGAACTTTTTGCCTAATGATGACCTGACCATGCCTGCCTGCTGATCAGTT
>NW_016852991.1:0-223 GCF_001698545.2 Rhinopithecus bieti | reverse complement strand
AACCCTGCTACCTTCATAAGCTGAGAATGTATGTCACCTCAGGACCACGGTTGTACAACTTGATTGTAAAACGTGTGTTTGAACAATATGAAATCAGTGCACCTTGAAAAGGGACAGAATAACAGCGATTTTTCAGGGAACGAGGGAAGACAACCATATGGTCTGACTGCCTGTGGGACGGGAAGAATAGAGCCATATTTTTCTTCTTGCAGAGAGCCTGTAA
>NW_016852990.1:0-621 GCF_001698545.2 Rhinopithecus bieti | reverse complement strand
CTTCAGAAAATGCAAGAGACACAGATGTATCCACTTATAAAAAATAGGTGCTCCTGCTACCCGTGACATGGATAACAGGGAGCCTTCTGAAGCTGAGAGGCCAAATGCTTCCAGTGGGAATTATTTATAGAACACACAAGGTTAGCCTTAACTGCTTCACAGCCCACACAGGCAGAGTGTTGGAGTCAAAAGCGGCACTTTTTTTTTTATAAAAGTGGATTCATGTTAATATTTATAACATTATTGATCCACTAAATCTATACAAGGTCTCTGTTTTTAATCTGGATGATATTTGAGGCCTATAGCCACAAATTCAGTATATATTGCATGCATATGTGCAATATATCCACATGTATTAGAAATTTTATTGATCAATTTGCTACAGAGAAAAAACTGTGGTTATCACCAACGGTGAAATTATGTGGTGAGACTGCATTCCAAAATTCAGTATGAGGTGAGTTAACCCTGGATCTTATTCAAAGGTGTTTGTTCTTAGAATCATCTTTGCTATAATCCTTCAATTCAACATATATGGTGAGGATGCCTTTATGATTATGTTATAGTGCATCCAAAGTATGATAGCATTTTGTGATTGTAGCAGATAATATTAATAGATATTAT
>NW_016852989.1:0-1259 GCF_001698545.2 Rhinopithecus bieti | reverse complement strand
TAAAACATATATATGTTACTCACTGTACACACACACACACTTTCTCACACACACACATGTATTAAACAGCATTTTCTCCTCTTGGTTTGATTGAGTAAATTCAGCCAGGACATGGAGATTTTCTGAACTACTTTACAGAAAGGAAAGGTGTTTGGAATACACTGAGTAAGAAAAGTTCAAATAAAATTAGAACACTATGATAAACAATCACCCTATTAACTCTAAGACACAAAACAACAGCTTTCAGTCTTCATGTAATTTTTAAAAATAGTTTGTTTCTGGTACCAAGGGAAAAAAGAAGATCAGCTGCCTCAGGGCAATTGAAAAGATAAATTGCGAAATAAACCTTTAACACAGCATATGGCCAAAACAAGGTACACAATAAATACATACATTGTGTTACCTTTTATAATTTAGTCTTTTGAATCCTCATTCTTTGGAACCCAGTACTATTAGCTGGATTCTACAAATACATGTTTTGGATATGAAGCAGGCAACAACTAGTCCTAATTTTGAGTCAAGTCAATTGAGTCAAGTCGGTATTAAGTTTTAAGGATCAACTTCAGTTTAAAGATCTAACAATGTCTAATGAAAATTATAAAAAACTCAGAAAACTTAGAGTTGGAAAAAAAAAATCCATCGAAACATCCAATCTATCACTCATTTAGGGAAGTATTTCTCCCTAAAATATCACTTACACCAAGTGTGAACATGGGGTTTTAAATGGAATTTCAATCCCCATTTCTAGGCAAGTCTCATGGTCCTTATTTCCCGACTCTCTCTAGAACTTACTCTGACTAGGAGCCATATTTCAACATGTTAAATAACAAATAGTGTAATGCAAACTGTGCTACTATAATTCCCATTGAAAGTCCATTAAGCAAAGAAAAGCTGTCATGTATAAAATCTGCTGATCCTTAGGGATGACTTGGAGGACATTTTTCCTTTAATGGCTTCATGCTTTGCCAAGCCATAATTCACTTATATTTCTGTCAACAGCTTCATTAGTATGTGTGTTTGACTTTCCTGAAAATGACATTATGGCAACTTTCCTTCCTATGCAAAGTTATTGCCTTGAAACCTCCATGTGGGAAAACGAAAGCATTGAGTCAACTCTGCTGTGAAGGAAGACATTATAGAACTTGGGTTTTGTGTCACAATATACATTGTAGCTTCTTAAGAAACTTCAGGGATGAACTAGACAGCAAAAACTGAGTGATTTTAATCCCAGAAACTGTGATAATTCTGCTAAAGTGTTT
>NW_016852988.1:0-714 GCF_001698545.2 Rhinopithecus bieti | reverse complement strand
CCTTTCCCTGTTTGAAAGTTGGTTTTGAGGGTTCCACGAAGGGATAGTAAGTGGCAACTGGGGGCCTGTTTCGAGCAAGAAAATGCCTTCCATCGAAAAGTTGAGAGATGTTTGTATTCGTCTCATAGAGTGAAACCATTCTTTGGATTTAGCAGCTTGAAATCACTGTCTTTGTGGCATCTGAGGAAGGACACTTGGAAACACTCTTTAGAATATCCTGAGAAAGAAATAACCTCAGAGAGAAACCAGGAGGAAGCTTTCTGTGAATCTGCTCTGTGTCACGTGAATTCCACTCACACAGTTAAGCTTCTCATTTCATTGAGCTGTATCATAACACTGTTTTTCTTTAGTCTGTGAAGGGATATTCTGGAAGGCTTTGAGGCTTATGGTGAGAAAGCAAACATCTTCAGATAGAGATTGGAGAGAAGCTTTCTGAGGAGCTGCTTTGTGACGTGTGCATTCCAGTCACAGAAATATACCTTTCTTCTCCTAGGGGATTCCAGAATCCCTTTTAGAGAAAAAGCTTCCAAGAGGTATTCGGGAGCATAGCAACGACTATGGTGAAAAAGAAATATCCTCTGACAAAATGGAAAGAAGATTTCTGTGAAACTGCTTTGTGTTAGATACATTTATTCATCTTGCACAGTTAAAACTTTAATTATAATATGCAGTTTGGAAACTCCGTCATGCAAGGATCAGTGAAGGGACACTCGG
>NW_016852987.1:0-708 GCF_001698545.2 Rhinopithecus bieti | reverse complement strand
TATATTATCCGAAGTATTTAGCAGACAAAAAAATATTAAATTAATTCTAAATTGTACTTACCAGAGAACTGAACAATTTTAAAACTTTTAAAACAAGATTTTAAAATGCAAGTAGAAGAAAAGGCAAAACAAAAAAGATTATATGTGTCAATAATTTCCCTCAAAAATACTGCTTAAAACAAACAACATTGATTCTTATCAGTTTCATCTTTTTTTTCTTTCTCAGACATTTCATGAAGAAGCACAGAAATGACTAATGTGTTACACTCAGGGCAGATGGGAAAAGGGGTATCAAAAGGTATGAAATGTTAAAATTAAGAACATAAGTTCATCAATAAAGTTGACTCTTTTAACAGAGAGTCATCATGGATGTCCTAATTTTATAGACTACGGAGAGGTGTGCTATAAAAAGTAAGATTAAAATACATGATTTTGGCCAGGCGTGATGGCTCACAGCAAGGCAGATGTATCACTTGAGTCCAGGAGTTCAAGACCAGCCTGGGCAACCTGATGAAACCCCATGTCTACAAAAGTACAAAATGAGCCTGCCATGGTGGTGTGACCCAGCTACTCGGGAGGCTAAAGTAGGAGGACTGCTTGAGCCTGAGAGGTCAAGGCTGCAGTGAGCCATGATGGCACCACTGCACTCCAGCATGGGTCACTGCACTGTCTCAAATAAATAAATAGTTAAATATATATATATATATA
>NW_016852986.1:0-2454 GCF_001698545.2 Rhinopithecus bieti | reverse complement strand
ATATATATAATTATGTATATATAAAATACATATATCATCATATATACAAAATTATAAAATTCATATATATGAAATATATACATATAAAATTAATTTTTGCTGCTAGGTTCCATGTTTCAAAATAATATAGTTAAATAAGTATTCCAACTGAAAATAACTTAAGACAAAGTCTGTGTAGTACATTTCTCTGTGTCTGGTAGTAAAAAAAACACCACCAACAAAAACAAACTCCTCTTCCCCTTTTAAATGATGTAGTCTTATTGCCATTTACTGTGCTGAAAAAATAAAAGTCAGAGGGCATCAGCCAACAGAAAACTGGCACTACTCTGAAAATGTGTGCATCCTTGGTGTCTTAGGCTGTTTGGGCTTCTGTAACAAAATTCTGTAGACTGAGTAGCTTATGAATTATAGAAATGTATTTCTTACAGTTCTGGAGGCTGAGGAGTCCAAGAACAAAGCACTGACAGATTTGGGAGCCAGTTGGCCTCCCAGAGTTAAAACGATAGAGGGAAATAGAAATGATTATAGTCCTACTTGGCCTCTACATTTTCTGATGAGGGCCCATTTCCTGGTTCACAGATGGTGTCTTCTCATTGTGTCCTCACATGGTGGAAGGGGTAAGAGATCTCTCTCAGGCCTCTTTTATAAGGACACTCATTCCGTTCATAAGGACTCTACTCTCATGACCTAGTCTCCTCCTCCCCACCTCTTACTACCATCATCTTGGGGGTTAGGATTTTAACATATGAATGTGGGGGAACATGAGCATTTAGACCACAACAATTGGATTATATGAATTTGCTCTTCTGAGCTGAGGATACTATAGTCCCCCTGAGGAAAAAAAGCAGAAGCTTTTCCTGTTCAGAGAATTTTGAACACTAGCTGGAATGAGTGTCCTCTGGATGAGATTCAGACTTATTATATAGACATCTGTGTATTAAATACTTGTTAGACACAGTCATTTTGTTCCACAGAGGCCATGGATAAGTCTGATTTCTTTTCCAGTCACCTATTATGAGACATTCTCAGGAAGTGACTTGGTTATCTGGGGGTTCCTAATGGTAAAGGGAAAAAAATGTTGGAAAGTGCCTATCCTGGTAGTAAGGTTGAAAAGAGAATTTTTAAAAGTGTACAGAATGGTTTCTGTAGCCACAGACCATAGAAAGAAATAGCATTCAAGAGGGGAAGGGAGCTGTAAAATGAAATATGGACCATGTCCATGGTAGAGCAATTCAGAAACACATCTGCTCTGTGTGGGGACTTGGCCCCTTTAAGACAAGGGTGTTCCTGACTGGAAAGTCAGATCCAACAGTGACCAACGTATCCCTTAAGCAACCATCAATTAGTGACACTTGCCTCTGCATGGGGGACTGGAACTTCAGCTTTTAACCTTGGTTTGGCACCTGCCCACTTGCTGTTAGGTATGCATTGTCAGAGTTTGGACACTTGTCTGCCTGCCCTTTTGGCTGCCTGACACCTTTACCCAGTCTGGCCTTCCTCCTCTCCCTCCTGTGTTACAGAGAACCAACTTTGGACACGTCCTGGGCAAAATTTTGAGATAGATAAAAAGATGGAAATTCCTACTGTTTCAGAGTTTACAGTGAAAGAGAGAGCCATATGTAGGGACTAAAATAGAGATAAATGCAAGAAGCTATGACAAAATGAAGGAGGACTCTGTCCTTGATATTTGGACAGCAAAATGTATTCACAAACATTATCTCACTTAATCTCCCCATTTTCCCGTGGAGCAGGAGGTATTCACTCTCATTTCACTTTCTCATTGAAAGGTGAAGATATGGAGGCTTACAGGTGAAAGAAGAAACAATGTGTGGAAGATTAAAAGTTCTAAATGTGCTAAGATTAGGAAAAAAGTGCTGAAGAAAACCAAAAAAGATTATTTTCTATGTTTGGAACAAAAAAGAGCATAGGCCCATTATTGGAGGATTTAAAGTTAAAATGATAAAGGGAAATAGAAATTATTATAGTCCTACTTGGCCTCTATATTTTCCAAAAAGGAACAAAAATCCATCAACTGTGGATTCCCTGAAAAGATACTAAAAGATACCTTTGATAAAGCAGTAAGAGAGACAACCATTTCAGAGGAAGAACAATGAAAGTCATATATTTATTAGGTTTTTAGGGGTCTAGTCTAAGGCAGGTCTTTCAATATGGTGACCTGACTGGAACCAGGCAAAGTTCATGACATAATTGTTTTGATTGATGGCAAGCAGAGTTTTTTGTGTTTGTTTTTGTTTTTTTATACTTTAAGTTCTATGGTACACGTGCACAACGTGCAGGTTTGCTACATGTGTTTACATGTGCCATGTTGGTGTGCTGCACCCATTAACTCGTCATTTACATTAGTTATATCTCCTAATGCTATCCCTCCCCCCTTTCCCTACCCCATGACAGGTCCCGGTGTGTGATATTCCCCACCCTGTGTCCAAGTGTTCT
>NW_016852985.1:0-847 GCF_001698545.2 Rhinopithecus bieti | reverse complement strand
AGATATACCTCATAGGCTATACCTTTCCAGTTTCTAAACTATGCTTGACTTTTCACCCCTTTTAAATGAAAATTATATACTTCTATGTTTATGATGATAATAATAGCAATAATTCATTGCCAAAGCAGAGCACTCACTGTTTATCATACACTATGCTAAGCATTTTACATATTTTGTCACATTTAGTCATTTTAAAATAATCTATGAGGTAGGTATTATTGTTATCCTCATTTTACAAACGAGTGAGCTAAGGATTAGAGAGGTAGAACAACTTGTTCATAAGAGTAGAATTAGTATTTAAACCCATGGCTGTCTGAAATCAAGTCATTACTCTTAACCATTTACCTTGAATGAAGTTTTACACTGACAGCCATGGGTGTAAACACTAATATTAACATGCAGAGATAAAATCACCCCTTTTTTTAAACATAATTTTTGTATCCTTTATCTTCTTGGATTAAGTTGCAATTTTAAAAATAATGACTGTAAAACTTCTAACGCCATGCCTGAATCGTAGTAACTGCTCTATAAATATCATGTATTATGTGTCTTTTTTGCAATAGATACATAATTTTTGTTATATTTGACGATTTTTGAAAGGATAGTTTCATAACTTTATCTGTAGGAAAACACATTGTGTCTATTAAACATAAAATAAATTATCTAAGAACCAAATAAATTGTCAGAGAAATAAATAAATGTTTACTCTTTCATTTATACATAAAATTTGTAATAAATTAGTGAAAAAAAAATCCGGGACTCTAAATATTGTCAAATGCCTGTGTTACCAAAAAATGAGTTTTGCACATTTTAACACTAAACTTTTATTTTGTTCTTTTTCTCTATT
>NW_016852984.1:0-1002 GCF_001698545.2 Rhinopithecus bieti | reverse complement strand
TATTATTATTTTTTGAGATAGGGTCTCACTGTCACTCACGCAGTGGCATGATCATGGCTTACAGCAGCCTCTATCTCCCAGGCTCAAGCAATCCTCCTACCTCAGCCTCCCAAGTAGCTGGGACTACAGGCACTCGCATGTCACACCATTTTTATTTTTTTGTAGAGACGGGTTTTACTTCGTTGTGCAGTCTGGTCTTGAACTCCTGGTTTCAAGTGATCCTCCTGGCTCCCTGTCTTCCTTTTTTGCTTTTAAAAATCCACTTACAGGGCAGGCACGGTGGCTCACGCCTGTAATCCCAGCACTTTGGGAGGCTGAGGCAGGCAGATCACTTGAGGTCAGGAGTTCAAGACCAGCCTGACCAACATGGGAAACCCCATCTCTACTAAAAATACAAAAATTGGCTGGGTGCGGTGGCTCATGCCTGTAATCCCAGCACTTTGGGAGGCTAAACCAGGCTGATCACGAGGTCAGGAGATTGAGACCATCCTGGTTAACACGGTGAAACCCCATCTCCACTAAAAAATACAAAAAAATGAGTCGGGTATGGTGGCGGGTGCCTGTAGTCCCAGCTACTGGGGAGGCTGAGGCAGGAGAATGGTGTGAACCTGGGAGACAGAGCTTACAGTGAGTCGAGATCTCGCCACTGTACTCCAGCCTGGGCGACAGAACGAGACTCTGTCTCAAAAAAAAAAAAGTAGGCCGGGCGCGGTGGCTCAAGCCTGTAATCCCAGCGCTTTGGGAGGCCGAGACGGGCGGATCACGAGGTCAGAAGATCGAGACCATCCTGGCTAACATGGTGAAACCCCGTCTTTACTAAAAAATACAAAAAACTAGCCGGGTGAGGTGGCGGGCGCCTGTAGTCCCAGCTACTCGGGAGGCTGAGGCAGGAGAATGGCGTAAACCCGGGAGGCGGGGCTTTGCGTGAGGTGGGACCCCGCCCCTTCCCTCCAGCCCGGGCGAAAAGGCGGCCCTCCCTTCAAAAAAAAAAAAAAAAAAGTA
>NW_016852983.1:0-716 GCF_001698545.2 Rhinopithecus bieti | reverse complement strand
TATATAATTATATACTTATATATAGCTATATATTAACTATGTAATTATATATAGCTAATTATGTAGTTTATGTATAACTATATATAAAGTCATATATACATATAACTTCATATATATATATAACTTTCTTATACAAATATATATAAAAGAAAGTTATATATAGTCATTAGAGAAATGCAAATCAAAACCACAATGAGATACCATCTCACGCCAGTTAGATGGCGATCATTAAAAAGTCAGGAAACAACAGATGCTGGAGAGGATGTGGAGAAATAGGAACACTTTTACATTGTTGGTGGGAGAGTAAATTAGTTCAACCATTGTGAAAGACAGTGTGGCAATTCCTCAAGGATGTAGAAGTAGAAATACCATTTGACCCAGCCATCCCATTACTGAGTATATACCTAAAGGATTATAAATCATTCTACTATAAAGACACATGCACATGTATGTTTATTGCAGCATTATTCACAATAGCAAAGACTTGGAACCAACTCAAATGTCCATCAATGATAGGCTGGATAAAGAAAATGTGATACATATACACTGTGGAATACTATGCAGCCATAAAAAGGGATGCATGTCCTTTGCAAGGACATGGATGAAGCTGGAAATCATCATTCTCAACAAACTAACACAAGAATAGAAAACCAAGCACCACATGTTCTCACTCATACGCAGGAGTTGAACAATGAAAACACATGGACACAGGGAGG
>NW_016852982.1:0-715 GCF_001698545.2 Rhinopithecus bieti | reverse complement strand
CCTGTCTCTACTAAATACAAAATCAGCCAGGGGTGGTGGTGCACGCCTGTAATCTCAGCTACTTGGGAGGCTGAGGCAGGAGAATCGCTTGAACCCAGGAGGCGGAGGTTGCGGTGAGCAGAGATCGTGCCATTGCACTCCAGTCTAGGCAATAAGAGCGAAACTCTGTCTCAAAAAAAAAAAGGACAAAAGAGGCCAGGCGCGGTGACTCACGTCTGTAATCCCAGCACTTTGAGAGGCCAGGGCGGGCAGATCACAAGGTCAGGAGTTCGAGACCAGCCTGGCCAGAGATCAGCCTAGCCAACATGGTGAAACCCCGTCTCTACTAAAAATACAAAAATTAGCCGGGCACAGTGGTTCATGCCTGTAATCCCAGCATTTTGGGAGGCCGAGGTGGGCGGATCACAAGGTCAGGAGATCGAGACCATCCTGGCTAACACGGTGAAACCCCATCTCTACTAAAAATATAAAAAATTAGCCAGGCGTGGTGGCGGGCGCCTGTAGTCCCACCTACTCAGGAGGCTGAGGCAGGAGGATGGCGTGAACCTGGGAGGCGGAGCTTGCAGTGAGCTGAGATTGCGCCACTGCACTCCAGCCTCGGCAACAGAGAGAGACTCCCTCTCAAAAAATAAAATAAAATAAAATACAAACATTAGCTGGGCATGGTGGCAGGCACCTGTAACCCCAGCTACTCAGGAGACTGAGGCAGAAGAAT
>NW_016852981.1:0-845 GCF_001698545.2 Rhinopithecus bieti | reverse complement strand
TTTATTAGATAGTTACATTTTATCTCTTTTATTATCTCTACTAGTCCATTTTATATAAAGCATTGTGTAGAAATTCAATTTGATAACTATACCCTAATATTTCTTTCTTCTTTACAAGGCTGTTGCAAAATCCATTCATTTTCACGCTGTATTTGAAAATGAAAAAATTAAATATAAATTGAGTCAATTTTAATATGATAATACTGATGCAACATTAATAGACATTAAGGTATTTGAAAGGTTATAATTGCATTGAAAATGTTCTGTATTGTTAACATTAATTTTATAACAATACTTAACATATTTGCCACCCTATATTGAGAATGAGTTCCGAAGAGTTACTTATGGATTTCCCCCAAAAGACTCATAAAGTCAGGAAAAGGTCAACATAGTAAGTCCCATCTTTTCTGGAAGGGCAAACTATAAGAACTACTTTTCTCAAAGGAAAAATAAACTTGCCTCTAGAATTCAGTATGTTGATATGCTAGTTCCTGTCAGTCTATGCCCTTATCTTACAAACTCAATTTGAGGTCAGCTATTGGATTTGAACTATAGCAACTATTTACACTGCACAACGCACTTCTTAACTGTAGATTTTTGTATACTTTGAATTAATAACTAAATCTATACTACATCAACTGTCTTAGTAATATAAATGATACATTTAGTAATATAAATGATACATTATGTAACACGATGTAACAGAGCATCTTTAAAACTTTTCAACAAAGGCCATAAATTAGCTCATTTTCCTCATATGTAATGTAGGCATGGAGGCATTCTAGTTAATATAATTCTCGCAGCAGCATTTAATATATAAATATAAATATTTATTCTTATATATA
>NW_016852980.1:0-844 GCF_001698545.2 Rhinopithecus bieti | reverse complement strand
TCAAAACCTCAATTATATTACACAGTTTGGAAACTCTGTCATGCTCAAATCCCCAAGTGACGTTTGGGAACACGTTCAGGCCTACAGAGAAAGAGGAGATATCTTCAGAGAAAAACTGGTTAGAAGCCTTCTGAGGAGCTACTTTGTAATGTATGCATTCCACTCAGAGAGATATACCTCTTTTCTCTCAAGGCAGTGTTTGAACACTGTTCCTGTGTAACCGAAAAAGTAATATTTTGGATCGCATTGAGGACTATGGTGAAGAGTGAAATATACTGAAATAAAATCGACGAAGAAGCATTCCAAGAACCTGCTCTCTGATATGTGCCTTCACTTCACAGAGGTAAGGCTTACTCTATGTTGCCCAGTTTTGAAATTCTGTCTTTGAAGTATCTGGGAAGGGATATTTAGTGAGGCCCGAAGGCTTGTGGTGAGCGAGGAAACGCCTTCTGATGAAACCTGCAGAGAAACGTTCTGAGCACCTGCATTGTGATGCATGTATTCGCCCCAGAGTTAAACCAAGGATTGAGGAGCTTGAAATCACTGTTTTTTTGGAATCTGAGGAAGAACATTTGTGAATGATCCTTAGAATATGGAGAAAGAAATATCCTCAAGTAAAATCCAGAAGGAAACTTTCTGTGAAACTGCTCTGTGTCATCTTAATTCCTTTCACTCAGTTAAGCCTCTATTTCATTGAGCAGTTTTCTAACCCTGTGTATGTTTAGCGTGTGATGGGATATTCGGGAGCACTTTGAGGTTTATGGTGAAAAATGAAATATGTTCAGACCGAAAAGGAGAGGAGCTTTCCGAGGAACTGCTTTGTGAAGTGTGCATTCCATTCACA
>NW_016852979.1:0-844 GCF_001698545.2 Rhinopithecus bieti | reverse complement strand
TGTTTTATACAAATATCTGACCACCTAAATTTTTTTAACAGATGTAAAATGATACTGTATTTACAGTTAAAACGAGAAAAAAAAAAATGCCAAACCCTGTCATTATCTTTATAGGCAATTATATTTTGTTTGCAGATCCAGAAGTTTATATCAACTCTTTTAAAACCCTTCTTCTATTTATCTCTATTTTAGTTTGTGCAGAAGAGTTAACATAGCAGGCCTAAACTACCATCTCGTGAAAGGCTTGAAAGGCCTACTAAGGTTGGCCCTTGAGAGGCGTATTTGGGAACTTGGATTTCAGGAGGGTCCTCTACATTCCTAACTGAAAAGAGTGACTCACTGTGTCTAAACTGTTTGTGCTAACAATATGATTTATGCTGAACACCTGCTTTCTTTCTGGGAGTCTGGAATTTGGTTAAGTGCCAAGTGGAAGATGCCTATGTGACCAGCCCCCAATAAAAACCCAGGGCACTGAGTCTCTAATAAGCTTCCCTGGTTGGCACCATTTCACACGTGTTGTCACAACTCATTGCTGGGAGAGGACCCTTGAAAGCTTGTGCCTGGTTTCCCCTGGACTTCAACTAATGTATCTTTTCCTTTTGCTGATTTCTCTTTATATCCTTTAGCTATAATAAACCATAGCTGTGAATATGACTATATGCTGAGTCCTCTGAGTTTTCTTAGTGAATCATCAAGCCTGGGAGTAGTCTTGGGGATCCCTGACACATAGTTTGTAAAACTAAAATCAACTAAACATTTTGATACTGTGAGTCAAAAGAAATGTTTACTTTGCTGAAAGAACAAATAGCAATTTATATCATCACACATAAAAGAAAAAATCAAA
>NW_016852978.1:0-218 GCF_001698545.2 Rhinopithecus bieti | reverse complement strand
ACTGGCGCGATCTTGGTTCACTGCAACCTCTGCCTCCTGGTTCAAGTAGTTCTCCCTGCCTTAGCCTCCCAAATAGCTGGGATTACAGGCGCCCACCACGACACCCAGCTAATTTTTATATATATATTTTTTGAGACAGAGTCTTGCTCTTAATGCCCAGGCTGGAGTGCAATGGCGTGACCTCGGCTCACTGCAACCTCCATCTCCCGGGTTCAAGC
>NW_016852977.1:0-847 GCF_001698545.2 Rhinopithecus bieti | reverse complement strand
TTCTTTAGGTGACCAAAAGACATCCTATGTGAAGTATTACAGGATAGCAACATATCAAGATAGCCTGAACTAGTTTTAGTTACACCCAAGTCTTCCATGAGTCGAGAGTTTTCCATTTCACAAGGCATCTTTTTCATTCATTATCTCTTGGATCTTCATAGTTATCACGTAAATTTGATAGAGGTTTTTTGATTCAAGAGAAGAAAGCAGAAAAAAGATGCAAGCTATTTAGTGAGTGTCTTTGTGTTCCAGGCATTGTAAGAGACAATTTTGAATATGTGATTGCATTTTTCTCTCCCAATAATTTTGTAAATCATGTATTATTATCATGTAATAAGGAAATGAGGGCTCAGAGTGTTGAAAGGGGTTGCATTCAAACTGCATTCAAACCAAGGTTTCCTGATTGCTAACATCTTCTTCTTGGGCTGTGCAATCTCCTTTCTAGGGTTTGCTTGCGTTAATTGGGGTTGAAGGCATGTTTTTGAATTAGTGCTGCCTCTCTTCCTAGTATTTCTACTTGACACATTCAATTTGACTAAAATGATTAAAGTAACTCTTCCATTTTGTTTGGTGAAGTTATTACTAGAGTCTCATAGAGCAGCTCTGCGTCAGGAGGGCTGACTGCGCTGACATTCCGAGCATGTCAATATAGCCTTAAGATTTTCTACACCACTGGATAAAGATTTAAAAAATTTTCAATGAATCCAGCCTGATACTCAAAAGCTGTTACTTTCATCCGTCTTTTCTTTTTTTCCAATTTCAACTGGATTTAATACAGATGACTTGAGCAATTTGTCAAAAAATTCCAAGATCTCTGTTTACAGACCAATCAGGAGACACATTGTGT
>NW_016852976.1:0-619 GCF_001698545.2 Rhinopithecus bieti | reverse complement strand
GGAACACTCCCAGCAAGTATAATCTTATAGCTCTTTTCTACCAGCCTGCCTGACCACTAAGGCACTAATCCCAGGAGCTCCATCTACTGTTCCCCAATCCTATACCCCCTAATCTCAGAAAGACACACACGTACTGTCAACTTAAATAACAGAGACAGACTAATAGAAAATGACATTTATTCGAGAATAGGCCATTGCATTGGGAATAATAATGCCATAGCAAACTATGTGCATATTCAGGGAGGTAAAGGAAGACAAAGGCTTTTAAAGGAAAAATGGGCCAAGCATGATGGCTCACGCCTGTAATCCCAATACTTTGGGAGGCCAAGGCAGGTGGATCACCTGAGGTCGGGAGTTCAAGACCAGCCTGACCACCATGGAGAAATCCCGTGTCTACTAAAAATACAAAATTAGCAGGGCCTGGTGGCACATGCTTGTAATCCCAGCTACTCGGGAGGCTGAGGCAGGAAAATCGCTTGAATCCAGGAGGCGGAGGTTGTAGTGAGCCAAGATCACGCCATTGTACTCCAGCCTGGACAACAAGAGCAACACTCCATCTCAAAAAAAAAAGGAAAAATGAGGATTATATAATTGTTTTGAAATTATTATCCTTGGCTAC
>NW_016852975.1:0-415 GCF_001698545.2 Rhinopithecus bieti | reverse complement strand
CTTGAGTCACCGTCCCCGGCCCCAGCCACACCACTCTTGATGTGTACCTGAGTGAAATAAGGGCTGTTGTTCACCAAAAGACACAAATAGAGGCCAGGCGCTGTGGCTCACGCCTGTAATCCCAGCACTTTGGGAGGCTGAGGCGGGCGGATGACGTCAGGAGATCGAGACCATCTTGGCTAACATGGTGAAACCCTGTCTCTACTGAAAATACAAACAATTAGCCAGGTGTGGTGAGGCTGAGGCAGGAGAATGGTGTGAACCCAGGAGGCGGAGGAAGTTGCAGCGCGCCAAGATCGCACCACTGCACTCCAACCTGGGCGACAGAGCGAGACTCTGTCTCAAGAAAAACAAAAGAAGAAGAAGAAGAATAGTATAGGGCAATGGAATAGAATATTCATAGTATCTTTTTTTT
>NW_016852974.1:0-262 GCF_001698545.2 Rhinopithecus bieti | reverse complement strand
CCACACACCACACCACACACACCACAAACACACCATACACACCACACACACTACACACCACCACACACCACACACCACACACCACACACCATACACACACCACACACACACACACCACAACACACACCACCACACACCACACACACACCACACACACACCACACACCACCACACACAACACACACACCACACACCACACACCACACCCACACCCACACCACACACCACCACACACCACACACACCACACACACCACCACACA
>NW_016852973.1:0-916 GCF_001698545.2 Rhinopithecus bieti | reverse complement strand
TTTTGAGATGGAATCTCACTCTGTCACCCAGGCTTGAGTGCAGTGGGGTAATCTCAGCTCACTGCAACCACCACCTCCCGGGTTCAAGAGTTTCTCCTTCCTCAGCCTCCCTAGTAGCTGGGATTACAGGCGCTTGTCACCACACCTGGCTAATTTTTGTATTTTTTGGTATAGACAGGGTTTCACCATGTTTGTCAGGCGGGTCTCGAACTCCTGACCTCAAGTGATCTGCCCACCTGGGCCTCCCAACATGCTGGAACTGCAGGCATGAATAACCACGCCCCACCCATTTCTGTAATAATTTTGTTTATTATCTCTGGAAAATAAAATATATTTTCTTTTCAATGTGATTTCCAATTGACATCATATTTAAAACTCACTTCCCTTGTCCCCAGTATAAGTAACCCATTTGATTTAACTTATACTTTTGACTTTTTTTTCTTTTTCTTTTTGGATATTAAAACATTTGACATTTGAGAGCCTTATAGTATATGTGTGTATGTGTGTGTGTGTGTGTGTGTATGTATGTATCTCACACACACATATGTGTACCTACAACTTGCTGCAAAATGCTTGCTAATTACAACTCTGTAATAAAACATTTAAAAGATGAATATTCTTATGTCTAGAATATTATTATGCCATTATAACAGTGAACACAACAATTATTAACATCTATTAAATAACATTGTATAAATCTGTATAATCCTTTGTAATTTTTGATGTACCATTCTATTCATTTTGTATACCGAAATTTGCTAAGAGAATAGATCTTAACTGTTCTCACCACACAAAAAAAATGGTAACTATGTGAAGTGATAGATGTGTTAACTAACTTGATGTGGTAATCATTTCACAATATATACACATATCAAAGCATCACATTGTACACTTTAAATATATGTAATTTTGTCCA
>NW_016852972.1:0-416 GCF_001698545.2 Rhinopithecus bieti | reverse complement strand
CAGAGAAAGGTGTAACTCTGTAAGATGAATTCACACATCACAAAAAAGTTCTTAGAAAATATCTTTCTAGTTTTAACCTGAGGATTTCCTTTGTCACCATAGGCTTCAATGCGATCCAAAATATCCCTTCTCAGATTCACAAATACAGTGCTAACAAACTGTTCCATGAATACAATCATGTAGCTCTGTGAGATGAATTCACAAATCTCAAAGCGGTTTCTCAGAACACATCTCACAGACGCTTTCTGTGACTATCTTTCTACTTTTTGTCTCAGGATATTTTCTTTGTCATCTTAGACTTCAGTGTGCTCTGAAATATCACATTGCAGATTCCAAGAAAACAGTGTTAGCAAACTGCTCAATGGAAATAACAGTGTAACTCTGTGAGATGAATTCACACATCACAAAGCAGTTTT
>NW_016852971.1:0-2615 GCF_001698545.2 Rhinopithecus bieti | reverse complement strand
TTTGTTGAGACAGTCTCACTCTGTTGTCCAGGCTGGAGTGCAGTGGCACGATCTCAGCTCACTGCAACCTCTGCCTCCTGGGCTCAAGTGATTCTCCTGCCTCAGCCTCCTGAGTAGCTAGGATTACAGGCACGCACCACCACACCCGGCTAATTTTGTATTTTAGTAGAGACGGGGTTTCGTCATGTTGGCCAGGCTGGTCTCGAATTCCTGACCTTGTGATCTGCCTGCCTTGACCTCCCAAAGTGTTGGGATTACAGGCGTGAGCCACTGCGCCCAGCCATCTTATTTTGCATTATGGAATATTTCTTTTCTTTCTTTCTTTTTTAAGATGGAGTCTTGCTCTGTCACCCAGGCTGGAGTGCAGTGGTGTTAGCTCACTACAACCTCAGCCTCCCGGGTTCAAGCGATTCTTCTGCCTCAGCCTCCCGAGTAGCTGGGACTACAGGCACACGCCACCATGCCCAGCTAATTTTGTATTTTAGTAGAGATGGGGTTTCACCATATTGGCCAGGCTGAACTCCTGACCTTGTGATCCGCCCGCCTCGGCCTCTCAAAGTGCTGGGATTACAGGCATGAGCCACTGTGCCCAGCGGAATATTTCAAACATACATGCAACTAGAGAGAACAGTATAACCAGTGAATCCCCAGTGTACCTGGCATCCTGCTTCAATGATTATCTTAGTCAATCGTATTTCATTGTCCTAGTTTGTTGTTTTGCTGGAGGTTTTTTTTTTCTTCAACTTTTATTCCTAACCACTAGACAACTAGGGATTGCTGAAGTTTTTTGTTTTCTGTTTTTTTTTTCTTTGAGACAGAGTCTCGCTCTGTCACCCAGGCCGGAGGGCAGTGGTGCTATCTCGGCCTACTGCAAGCTCCGCCTCCCGGGTTCACACCATTCTCCTGCCTCAGCCTCCCAAGTAGCTGGGACTACAGGCGCCCACCACCACACCCGGCTAATTTTTTTGTATTTTAGTAGAGATGGGGTTTCACTGTGTTAGCCAGGATGGTCTTGATCTCCTGACCTTGTGATCCGTCAGCCTCGGCCTCCCAAAGTGCTGCGCTACTTGGGAGGCTGAGGCAGGAGAATCGCCTGAACCCAGGGGTGGAGGCTGCAGTGAGCTGAGATTGCACCACTTCACTCCAGCCTGGGCGAAAGAGCGATAGTCTGTCTCAAAAGTAAATAAATAAAATAAAATAGTATTGAATCATAATCCAATGTATAAAAGCCTGTATCTATATAAATAAATTAATGGGGGCCAGGCACAGTGGCTCACATCTATAATCCTAGCACTTTGGGAGACTGACGGGGGTGGATCACCTGAGGTCAGGAGTTTGAGACCAGCCTGGCCATCATGGCGAAACCCCATCTCTACTAAAAATACAAAAAATTGGCTGGGCGTGTTGGTGCGGGCCTGTAATCTCAGCTACTTGGGAGGCTGAGGCAGGAGAATTGCTTGAACCCGAGAGGCAGAGGTTTCAGCAAGCCGAGATCGCACCATTGCACTCCAGCCTGGGTGACAGAGCCAGACTCTGTCTCAAAATAATAATCAATCAATCAATCAATCAATCAATGGGGAACTCAGACCTCTTCCATGCAGAAGAATTACAAATAATGTATGTAGACGTTCCACCCACATGGAGGCAGAGCGCAACTGCACACTCATTGTGATCTGCACATAGTGACTTCCTTCCAAAGAGTACAGTATGAAAAGCAGGGGCGAAACAGTAACTTTACAGTGGAGAAACTTGACAAACATTACCTCGGCCGGTGATTAAGTTTAATAAGGCTGGGCGCGGTGGCTCACGCCTGTAATCCCAGCACTTTGGGAGGCCGGGGCGGGCAGATCACAAGGTCAGGAGATTATAGTCATCCTGGTTAACATGGTGAAACCCTGTTTCTACTAAAAATACAAAAATAAGTTAGCCAAGCGTGGTGGCGGGCACCTGTAGTCCCAGCTACTAGGGAGGCTGAGGCAGGAGAATGGCGTAAACCCAGGAGGCAGAGCTTGCAGTGAGCTGAGATCGCGCCACTGCACTCCAGCCTAGGCGACAGAGCGAGACTCTGTCTCAAAAAAAAAAAGAAAAAAGAAAAGAAACAAGACATGAGGGAAATTGAGGAAATGTGAATATAGTGTGGACTTTAGTTGGCAACAATGTATCAATATTTGTCAATAATTTAACAACAGGGCTGGGCACCATGGCTCATGCCTGTAATCCTAGCACTTTGGATCAACTGAGGTCAGGAGTTTGAAAGCAATATAGCCTACACGGTGAAAGCCTGTCTTTACTAAAAATGCTAAAATTAGCCTGACTGGTGGCACATGCCTGTAGTCTCCGCTACTTGGGGTGCTGAGGCACAAGAATCCCTTGAACCTGGGAGGCGGGAGGTTGCCATGAGCAGAGATCGCGTGACGGCACTCCAGCCTGGGGGATGAAGTGAGACTCTCTCAAAAAATAAAAAATAAAATAAATAAATAAAATTATAATAACTAACAAAATATTAATATTAGATGTAAATAAGTGAAAGTGTTTGGGTTAAATGGAAACTTTTGCAATTTTCTGTAAATCTAAAACTATTCTAAAATTGTTTATTTTATTTTATTTTATTTTAT
>NW_016852970.1:0-1145 GCF_001698545.2 Rhinopithecus bieti | reverse complement strand
TAGTAAAAGACCCCATAAAGATTGCCACAAGGTGGCACTAAAATCTAATGAAAATTCCAACTCTGGTCTGGTCTTTGAGGAGTGGAGAATGATTTACAAGAGACACTTGGCAAACAAACAAAACCAAATAAATTAGGTTAAAGATTGGAGATAGATTAATATCCTCTTTTTGTCTGAAATACAACTTCCCTGTCTCACAGGTGTGGATATATTATGTCATAAGATGAATATGTTAATAAAGTTAATGGTTAAAATGACTTGTTTTTGTCCGGTGGCAGTGGCTCACGCCTGTAATCCCAGCATTTGGGGAGGTCTAAGTGGGTGGATCACTTGAGGTCAGGAGTTCGAGACCAGCCTGGCCAACATGGGAAGACACTGTCTCTACTAAAAATACAAAAATCAGCCAGGCATGGTGGCAGACGCCTGTAATCCCAGCTACTCAGGGGTCTGAGGCAGGAGAATTGCTTGAACCCAGGAGGCGGAGGTTACAGTGAGCCAAGATCATACCCCTGCACTCCAGCCTCGGTGACAGAGTAGGACTCTGTCTCAAAAAATAAAATAAAATAAAATAACTTGTTCTCATAGAAGAATCAAATTTTATCCCTGTCTGAGAGAAGTGCATTATGAAGGGTGAGGAGCAGGGAGGGGCTTGTCTGGCATATCACCTAGTTGGGAAAAGTTTATCCTGTATGTGGGGCAGTCTGGGAAGCAGCCAGTCCCTGCAGAGCTTGTCAAAGTACCCTGGACCAAAAAAAAACAAAAAAAAAAAAAAAAAAAAAAAAAAAAAGCCATGAAAAGAAGTTACTGCAGAATACAGATCTTTCTATTTGTTTACTTTGGCATACTTACCAACTGCATAGTTCTAGAAATTATTGCAATATTGAGATTTGAGCTTGGAACACCTCATATAATATTCCTGGAAATCAGAACACGAATGAGTTCAATCCGTTTTCCGGATTCTTTGTTTTTTAAAGAAAAAAACACATGGTACAAAACTTTGTTTCATGTTTCTTAGTAATTGAAGTTTAAGGACATAGCCAAGGTTCCCAAGCTATATTAAGACCAAGGAAAGCGGCATTAACAATACAGCTATAAAAGGTTTTGACTAAAAGAAGACAAATTTGTGTAAATAAGATTTTTCTAAT
>NW_016852969.1:0-2627 GCF_001698545.2 Rhinopithecus bieti | reverse complement strand
CAATCCTCATGTTTATGGAACAACAAAAGACCCCAAATAACCAAAGAAATCTTGAGAAAGGAAAACAAAGCTAGAAGCCTCACATTTCTTGATTTCGAACTTTATTACAATCCTATTGTAATAAAAGGAATATGATACTTTCAGTGAAAAAAAGACACAGAAACCAATGAAACAGAATTGATTGTCCAAAACCAAACCCATGCATATATGGTCAACTAATCTTCAAGGGTTTCAGGAACACACAGTAGGGAAGTGGTAGTCTCTTCAAAAAATGGTGTTTCTAAAACTGGATATCTACATGCAAAAGCATAAACTGAACCCTTGTCTTATACCATATACAATAATTAACTCAAATATATCAAAGACCTAAATGTGAGATGTGAAGCAATAAAATTTGTAGGAGAAATCATAGAGGGAAAGCTCCTTAACAATGAGTTTGAAAATGGTATTAAGAGGGTGATTGCCAAGAATTGGGGATTAGGCAAAATGGGTAGATGTTAGGAAACACATTTTCAGTTATGAGATGAATAATTTCTGGGGATCTAATGTAAACCATTGTTACTATAATTAATGATACTGTAATGTTTACTTGAAATTACTAGGACAGCAGAGCTTAACTGTCCTTACTGCACACACACATACACACTTGTGGAAATAGTAACTATGTGTGGTGAAGGATGTGTTAGTTAATTTGATTGTGGCAATTACTGCTCAATGCACATGTATATCATATCATGTTGTTATATATTTAACATATACAATTTTTTTTGTCAGTCATACATCAATAAACCTGGAAAAAACAATGTTAAATTTGAAAATACGTGATTCCTCAATCATTTGCATCTCACTGTTAAATATTGGTAGGCAACCTGATGAATATTTTCAAGCTGGTATTTGAATATATGTAATATTTACGTTACAGTTGAGCCCTTTACAGTGTTGTTTATGTTAACGAGAGCCAGATAAATGTATTTGGTTACATGGACAACTTGTTTGTGAAAATTGTTTGCTACCTCCAGTAATCTGGACAGTAAGTTCATGCCCTTACATTTGTTTATTATTTCTATGCTTTAAAAAGCATCTTCATTTACATTATTTCATTTAATTCTCCCAACAACCCTCTGTAGTAGGTAGGACAGGTGTAATTCCCATTTTGCAGTTGAGGAAGGTGGTGTAGATTATTTAATTGCTTTGATTAAGGTCTCAGAATTAGTTAACTAGGAACCTGATCTCCTGATTCCAGTTTCCCTCATTATACTGCCTCCATATATGTATATTCAAATAGCAGAGAATTGCTACTTATTATATGGTTTTAGTTTTCTGTTTCTGTGTAGAGAAGGTGAATAAATGGAGACACCTTGGCAGCATTTTACAGATATCCTAAGTATGTTAGTGTGTTCATAAGTAGTTGAAAAATGTAATTCTATAACTTCATAATGATTGATAGCGTCATTTTGTTCTTGTATACTTTTCAGTTTTTCAAGTACACGTAATAAGTAACAATCTTGGTTGGCTCTTTTATTGGGTACTCACATGCTGTTTGAGAGGACCCCACTCATAGTCTTTTTGAAAATTGTTACCCTAATAGTCCTTTTTTCATTTAGGTTTAAGTTTAGTTGTAGCAGAGATTCAAAATAGCAATAACTCAAAAAAACAACGTAGTTGATTATAAGACAGGCAATCTGGCACATGGAGGAGAAATTCATAAATCTATTGTGGAATATAGATTTGTTATACACAGTTTCTTTGCCATCCTAAATGTATATCTTCAACTTCATCGTTCAAAATGTTTGCCGAACAGCTCTCAGCTACAACACTTGTATAAAAAGTAAAGAAGGACATGCCTCCTCCCTTTTAAGGACGTTTCCCAAACATTTTGTATGATGCCACTTTCATTTTGCTGGTAAGAGTACAGTTACATGGCCAAAGCTCACTGCAAAGGAAGCTAAGAAATATTTTATTTATTCTAAGTGTCCAATATGCTCAACCAAAATTTATGGTATACTACTAAGGAGAAAAGGAATAAGAGTATTGTGGGGATATAGTTCAATCTTTGTGGATATCTATCAACCTTCTTTAGAAGGGGACTTAGATTTAGTTTCAGGATAGAAACTCCTATTTTTGCCAATAAATTGCAATGAACTTGCTCAATTGTGAGAACTTTGGCTGATGTTTGAAAATTAGAGAAAAACAGAAAGAGAATAGCAATCTGCTTTTTTTTCAGAATATCACCTGTTTTCCTCTTCAAACACCTTCATTGAAATTGTCTATAAATAGTTCTCTCTCTATTGTTATTCTCCCATAACAAGGCCAGACTACATTGTGCCTACTCAAGGCCATGCGACAGGATGTGCTGCATTAACCGTTAACGTTTTGACATTTGCCCTATTAATTTACATAATTTTGAACTGACCGATATAAAAACAGAACATAATTAAATTCAGACACAAAACTGAATTAAACTGAATTAAAAATGAAGAAACATAGTTGAAAATTTTCTTTCTGATCGCATATTCTCTAGTTCACCAACAGAGAACACTGTAGGTTTATTTTATTTTTTGGTTGCTCTGTACTTTTCAATTACAGCTTCCTTACATTTGGATGTACTGCATATTATCCAGGGTCAA
>NW_016852968.1:0-917 GCF_001698545.2 Rhinopithecus bieti | reverse complement strand
GTGAATTGATCTCACAGAGTTATGCATTCTTTTCTGGAGCAGTTTGGTAGCACTGTTTTTGGGGAATCTGAGAGAGGATATTTTGAATTGCATTGAAGCCTATGGTGACAAAGAAAATATCCTCAGACAAAATTAGAAAGACGCTTTCTGAGAAAGTTCTTTGTGATGTGTGAATTCATCTCATAGAGTTACACCATTATTTTCATGCAGCACTTTGCTAACACAGTTTTCTTGGAATCTGCAAAAGGATATTTGGGAGGGCATTGAGACCTATTGTGAAAAAGGAAATATCCTCAGATAGAAACGAGAAAGAAGGTTTCTGAGAAACTACTTTGTGACGTGTGAATTCATCTCACTGAGTTACACTGCTCTTTTCACTGAGCAGTTTGCTAACACTGTTTTCTTGGAATCTGCAATGGGATATGTCAGAGTGCATAGAAGCTTATGGTGACAAAGGAAATATCCTCAGACAAAAACCAGAAAGAAGCTTTCTCAGAAATCATCTAGTGATGTGTTAATTCACCTCATAGAGTTACATGATACTTTTCATGGATCAGTTTGGGAGCACTGTTTTTGGGGAATCTGAGAAGTGATATTTTGGATCACATTGAATCCTATGGTGACAAAGGAAATATCCTCAGATAAAAAGGAGAAAGAAGCTTTCTAAGAAACGGTTTTGTCATGAGTGATTTTATCTCACAGAGTTACACCTTTCTTTCCATGGAGCAGTTTGTTAACACTGTTTTCGTGCAATCTGCAAAGGGATATTTGGGAGCGCATTGAGGCCTATGTTGAAAAAGGAAATATCCTCAGATAAAAATTAGAAAGAAAGTTTCTGCAAAACTACTTTATGATGTGTGAATTCCTCTCACAAAGTTACACTGTTCTTTTCATTGAAAAGTATGCTAACACTCTTT
>NW_016852967.1:0-406 GCF_001698545.2 Rhinopithecus bieti | reverse complement strand
AATTACATGATACTTTTCATGAAGCATTTTGTTAGCACTGTTTTGGTGAATCTGAGAAGGGATATTTTGGATCACATTGAAGCTTATGGTGACAAGGGAAATATCCTCTGATAAAAAGTAGAAAGAAGCTTTCTGAGAAATTGGTTTGTGATGTGTGAATTCATCTCACGGATATACACTCTTCTTTTCATTGATCAGTTTGCTAACACTGTTTTCTTGGAATCTTCAATTTGATATTTCAGAGCGCATTGAAACTTATGGTGACAATGGAAATATCCTCATATAAAAATTAGAAAGAAGCTTTCCGAGAAACCGCTTTATGATTTGCAAATTCACCTCACACAGTTACACGATTTTCTTCATGGATCAGTTTGGTAGCATAGTTTTTGGGAATTTGAGAAGGGAT
>NW_016852966.1:0-1737 GCF_001698545.2 Rhinopithecus bieti | reverse complement strand
AAAGATGTCAAATGCAGGTTTATTTGCAAAGGACATCAAATGCAGGATGATTTACAAAACACGTCAAATGCAGGTTTAGTCCATAAAAGAGTACGTTGGAGGGGTAATACCTCTGTGGTGAATTTCCTGTTACCTTTTCAGGAGTAATCAGTTCCAAAACGATGGAAATTTAACAAAATGCCCATTGTTTAGAATATCCAAGCAATGAACTTGTTTTACGTCCGGCCCCCGCCCCTTAATCACACACATGATAAATCTGTAATTGGCACTGACGTCTTTACTTTTCCTAATTCACTTAATTGAAACTGTAGAAAAATGTTTGAAGGTGTTTTTGTTTTAAATTCAGAGATCCTGCATTTGTTGGAGTGAAATAATCATATACGTTTTCCTTTCCAGGGTAGGAGTTCCTCAAGCAGCCGGTATCAGCAAATGTATTCTTTTTTTTTTTTTCTTTTTTAAACCGCTCGCTCTGTAGCCTAGGCTGGAGTGCAATGGCGTGATCTTGGCACACTGCAACCTCTGCCTCCCAGGCTCAAGCGATTCTCCTGCCTCAGCCTCCTGAGTAGCTGGGATTACAGGCACCTGCACGACGCCCGGCTAATTTTTTTTTGTATTTTTAGTAGAGATGGGGTTTCACCATGTTGGCCAGGCTGATCTAGAACTCCCGGGCTCAGGTGATCTACCTGCCTCGGCCTCCCAAAGTGCTGGAATTACAGGTCTGAGCCATCGCGTCCAGCCAGAAAATGCACGTTTGAAAAAAATACACGGTCATGATAGTGCATTGTTACCAGCCAAAAATTCTGGGACTGATCCAGCCATTGAAGGAAAATTCCAAACCCCGAACAAAAAACAACTCTATGAGGTTGTCACAAACATGAGTCATGGTTTTTAGACCTAGTAAGGGATTTGGGGCATGAGTATTAGAGGTGAGGACCACATTCTGGTTTTTGTTTTTGAGAGGAAGTCTTGCTCTGTCACCCAGGCTGGAGTGCAATGGTGCGATCTCAGTTCACTGCAACGTCTGCCTCCCAGGTTCAAGCGATTCTCCTGCCTCAGCCTCCGGAGTAGCTGAGATTACAGGTGCGTACCACCACGCCCACCTAATTTTTTTTGTATTTTCACTGGAGATGG
The DNA here is from genome assembly GCF_001698545.2 of Rhinopithecus bieti. Taxonomy (NCBI): domain Eukaryota; kingdom Metazoa; phylum Chordata; class Mammalia; order Primates; family Cercopithecidae; genus Rhinopithecus; species Rhinopithecus bieti. Next base: position 606 of record NW_016852966.1, on the reverse strand, counting down.
GGTTCACCATGTTGGCCAGGCTGGTCTCGAACTCCTGACCTCAAGGGATTCACCCGCCTCGGCCTCCCAAAGTGCTGGGATGACAGGTGCGCCCAGCCAGCACCACATTCTTGAAGGGGATATTGGGGGAATGCGTTGTAAGAAAATCTGGAGAAGAAAAGATTATATATATGTATAACCATCGTCTTCTCATATAATAGTACTTAGAAATCTTTTCCTTTATATTATAAACATAAAATGTTTAGATATACGTCTTCATATATTTAAGTATATAATTTCATATATTATATATCAATCTATACTATCAATAATGTGTTTTTGATATATAACATTTTTATTGTATATAATATAACAAAGTTCAATATTCCATATTCAAGAATCGCATGAACCTGGAGGCAGAAATTGCAGTGAGCTGAGATTGTGCCACTGCACTCCAGCCTGGTTGACAGACTGAGACTCTCTCAAGAAATATATATATGCAGTATATATAATATACATATATAATATATAATATGCATGTATACAATATATACATAAACTATAAAATATTTATCATTATATACACATATATTTTACATAAATATATAATATGTATTTATATATATT
>NW_016852965.1:0-1549 GCF_001698545.2 Rhinopithecus bieti | reverse complement strand
TTCCAGTTCATAAAATATCCTGACCCAGCTGTACAGTTGGAAACTCTCAAAATCCCCTCTTTATTCAGGAGAGCTTTCTTCTTTTGCTTATTAACCATTTCTCCCTACTTGAACTTTGCATCATCAAGACTCCTTAATTATTGTGGCCATGAGACATTACTTCAGCCTATGATCGGTCCTAGGCCAACGTCTCAGGCCAAGCTGACACTTCAACTCCTTCTTAGTTCACGGTCAAGTGGCAAGGCTGAGCTCAGTAGCTTCTGTAAGTCATCACTTCATGTCCTGATGAATCCAAGTACAAGGTTCAGGGTCCAGCTGAATAATGCTTACTCCAAGACACCATTCCTTTACTTCTCTGCCTTTAGAAACAGTAAATCCCAGCCTCATAGTAGGCAAACCACTTGCAGTCCACCACCACTGTGAAGAGTTTTTTACTTTCACTTTTAAAAGTTTTGCTTCAAACTGTTTGCATCCATTTCCTTAATTTTCTTGGTCATGCCTCACAATTAGAGAATGCTACATTGTGGTGCACTAATGAGACTGCAATGATTGAAGTCTGGGAATTGAGCTCTGGGATGCATCATTCTTCCGAGAACAACTGACAAACTGGCCTCACACTGTGATACACACCCATGGCAGCCGTCAACAATATAGTGGTCACCAACACAGGCTGGAATGGGTCAGCCTAGAAACTTGAGGGACAGCAACAAGCAAGCAGCCATAATTATGCATTTTGGAAGTTCAAAGAAAGAGACAAAGAATCAAGGAGACAATTTAACGAAATACTTGTAAAAAATGCAACAATTTAAGACAATAAATTAGCACCCAACAGGTTCAACAAACTCCAAGCAACAGAAACTCGAAGGAACAAACTCAAAATTACCTGATAATTACTGTTTAGGGCAAATACAAAGAGAATTTTGAGGATTTTCAAGAGAAGCAAGGGAAGTAGCTAGTCATGCAAAAGGGACCTTCAAAAATAACCAGTGGACTTCTTATCTGTCTTATCTGTCTTCTTAGTCCCCGCTACTTGGGAGCATGAGGCGGGAGATTGGCGGGAACCTGAGAGGCGGAGCTTGCAGTGAACCGAGATCGCACCACTGCACTCCACAGCCTGAGTGACAGAGCCAGATCCTGTCTCAAAGAAAAAAAAAGAAAAAGAAAGAAAGAAAGCAAAAAGAAATGTCTTATGGAGTACTTCAGGGTAGAAAGAACACACACTCAAAAGCTATACGAATAAGCAAATTTAAGGTAAAGATGAATACATGAAAAATTATCCAAGATGAAATAATTAACAATGTGCACCTCCACAATTTGTTCTCAATGTAACTTAAAACAATAATATATTTAATAAAAAAGTCTATTACTAATTTTTGTTTTTGACATGCAATGCATAAACGTATAATTTTGATAATTCAGTAAATGAAATGGTGCAGTTAAGTTACATGGGAGTAATGGTTTTGTATGTTACTAAATGTAAGCTAGTATAACTTTGAAATTGTTATAACATTAGCATGTTCAATATAATCGTCATAGCAACCACAGTTAA
>NW_016852964.1:0-260 GCF_001698545.2 Rhinopithecus bieti | reverse complement strand
TCCATCCATCATCCATCCATCCATCCATCCATCCATCCATCATCCATCCATCCATCCATCCATCCATCATCCATCCATCCATCCATCCATCCATCCATCCATCATCATCCATCCATCCATCCATCCATCCATCCATCATCCATCCATCCATCCATCCATCCATCTCATCCATCCATCCATCCATCCATCCATCCATCCATCCATCATCCATCCATCCATCATCCATCCATCCATCCATCCATCATCCATCCATCCATCCA
>NW_016852963.1:0-1142 GCF_001698545.2 Rhinopithecus bieti | reverse complement strand
ATTTATTTTAATGAAATATGATACTTTCACATTTTGGCCTAAGATTGTGTAAATTTCTGTATATGATTTGAAAAATGTATCAAGATTCATATTCTTCATATATATATCACATTTCCCAGCATGTTGTTGTTTAAATATTATTTCTTCATTAGATTGACTTTACAACTTCATCAAAATGAATTGGTGACATAGATGGATATTTCTGGTCTTTCCATTCTATTTGTCCATCCTTTCTTCAGTACCACACTATATTGGCTAATCTAATCTAGTTAGACAGTAAATCTGGAAATTACAAGTGGAAATCCTCCAGCTTTATGATTCTCTTTCAGATTGTTTTGCATACTCTAGTTCATTTGCCTTTTATATTTCAGAATATATCATCATGGTAATATCTACAAATATTCTTCTAGGACATTGGTTGGACTTGCATTAACTCTGTAGATCAATAGAACTCTATAAATCTATAGATTTGAAACCTTCAATTCATAACTATGATACTCCTCTCCACTTAGTAATTATTTGATTTCCTAGTGTATTTACATTTTAGTATACAGATGTTTTTGGTTTTCTATTGATACTGTAACAAATTGCCACAGATTTTCTTGTTTACAACAATACAAATTTATTTTATTCGAGTCTAAAGGTCAGAAATCTAAATTAGGTTAATCTCGACTAAAATGAAGGCATTGGCAGGGCTTTGTTCCTTCTTTTGGCCCTAGAGGAGAATCTACTTGATTGTTTTTAGAAGATTCTACTTGCTTCCTCCATTCTTTGGCTCATGGCCTTTACCTCCTCCCCTAGTCAATATTATATAGCATTTTCTAGTGTTTCTCTTATAAGACCCCTTGTAATTATGTTGGGCTCACCTAGATAATCTAGGATAATCCCAATCTAAAAATATTTAATCATATCTGCAAAATTCTTTCTACTATAAAATGTGATGTTTTGCGTTCAGGTGTTATTCTGTAAACATCTTTTGGAAGGGGTTTTATTCTTCCTACCAGAGATCTTGTAATTTTCCATAGAGTTTTGCTTAAATATTTTATGTTTATATTATGTTTTAATTAGCTTGATTTAATCACTGCATAATGTATAAATATATCAAAACATCATGTTGTACACCGTAAATATATACAATTTTT
>NW_016852962.1:0-263 GCF_001698545.2 Rhinopithecus bieti | reverse complement strand
ATGAGTGGGAGCTAAACAGTGAATACATTCTAACATAAAGATGGAAACAGACACTGGGGACTATCAGATGAAAAAAGGAGGCAGAAAGGGGGTGTGGGCAGAAGGGCCACCTGATTGGCACTTTGCTCACTGCCTAGGTGATGGGGTCAGTGGCCACAAGCCTCAGTGTCATCAAACGTTCACATGTAACTAACCTTCAATTTAATCAAAATAAAAGTCTATTTTTTTTTTTTTTTTTTTTTGAGACGGAGTCTCACTCTGTC
>NW_016852961.1:0-1550 GCF_001698545.2 Rhinopithecus bieti | reverse complement strand
TTATTATTGCAAATTCTTTTAAATGACTAGTATTAGCATTAACAATCAGCTGGTGTTAATTTCCTACTTACACTTAGAGCACTCAGAAATCATATAATTTGTGTGATCATTGTTAGTTTTGCTTGTTTTGTTTTTCTGTCGTGTGTGTGTGTGTGTGTGTGTATGTTTTGGTCCTTTCCCCTATCAGATTTGACCAATTCTGAACCTTCAAGTTCATGAGTGTGAAATTTTCCACTCTGAAGAAACAGAACATGTTGCTCCCCTCAGCCCTTTGGGGCATTCTCAGGCAACTGAGAATCACGTGAGGGTGTCTAGGAGAAATTCTCCCTAAGACGTGCAGCAGCTCTAAATAGGTTTCCCCCTCAGAAAAGCATACTTAGGGTCTAATCTCAGCCAGGAGGTGCATATAAGGAACTGACCCCTCCCAAACTTTGAGCCCCTGACACATTGTGCCAGGTAGCCATGACATGGGTGGACCAAATTGGTTCAGGGTGTAATGGCCCTGTGAAAAGCTAGGTCTGCAAGCAGAACATTTTGGGTCCAACATACATCCCCACTTGGTCAGATCCAAAGGGGAACTCTAAATTATGGAGAACAAGGCCTCTAAGACCCCAAAGCTGCAGAACATAAAGTTCCCCCTTTAGAAACTCCAGCAGGGTATATGCAAAATACGGTGAATCATCATGCAAATATTTAACCACGCAGACCACTCTAACTAAGCATATTCTAAGTCACAATGGCCTAAATGGGGATCTTTTGAGATGCCAGATCAATGTACCTGTGAACCAGGACGGAAAACACAGACACAAAAACTAGACAACCAGAAAGGGAGAGCTATTTTAATGGTAGCTGGAAAGTAGCAAAAGGGGGGAGACCACTGTCATGCGTGTCTCTGTGAAGAGACCACCAAACAGGCTTTGTGTGAGCAACAAGGCTGTTTATTTCACCTGGGTGCGGGCAGGCTGAGTCCAAAAAAGGAGTCAGCAAAGGGAGTTAGGGGTGGGGCCGTTTTATAGGATTTGGGTAGGTAGTGGAAAATTAGTAAAAGGGGGTTGTTCTCTTGCGGGCAGGTACTGGGGTCACAAGGTGCTTAGTGGGGGAATGTCTGAGCCAGGAGAAGGAATTTCACAAGGTAATGTCATCAGTTAAGGCAGGAACTGGCCATTTTCACTTCTTTTGTGATTCTTCAGTTGCTTCAGGCCATCTAGATGTATATGTGTAGGCTTGGGCTCAGAGGCCTGACATTTCTGTCTTCTTATATTAATAAGAAAAACAAAACAAGATAGTGGTGAAGTGTTGGGGTGCCAAAAATTTTGGGGGGTGATAGAGAGAGATAATGGGCGATGTTTCTCAGGGCTGCTTTGAGCAGGATTGGGGCAGTGTGGGAACACAGAGTGGGAGAGATTAAGCTGAAGGAAGATTCTGTGGTAAGGGGTGATATTGTGGGGTCGTTAGAAGGAACATTTGTCATGTAGAATGATGATGACCTGGATACGGTTTTGTATGAATTGAGAACAGAAGACACAAGGTCTGAATAAGAGAAGGAGAAA
>NW_016852960.1:0-1548 GCF_001698545.2 Rhinopithecus bieti | reverse complement strand
TTTAAAATTAACTAGGCCTCCTGAATGTAAAACTATTGAAAATAAGAGAAAAACAGTTTATGTGCAAGGTGTATAAGAAAAGTAAAATATACTTTTGGTAAAAGGATTATAAGGAGGCATAAGAATGTATATTTTTACCTACATTAAAAAGTTTAAAAAGAACTTATTGTTTTGAAGGTTTAAGCAAGTTTTAAAATGTTAATTGTAAAGAAAATTCTGTGTATAAATATATTAGCTGAAAGGATGGACTGCCCCAACTGGTTTTGTAATTTCCCTAAAACCATATGTTCATTTTACTAGAGGATCATAGAAGTTAAAGACTTAAAACAAACTTTAGCAATTAACACAGGATACCAAGATGCAAATGCCTGCTTAAAATGAATCAAATATTCCATCTGCATGTTAAAAAAAAAAACACTTGTAGGCTGGGCGTGGTGGCTCAAGCCTGTAATCCCAGCACTTTGGGAGGCCGAGACGGGCAGATCACAAGGTGAGGAGATCGAGACCATCCTGGCTAATCCAGTGAAACCCCGTCTCTACTAAAAAATACAAAAAAACTAACTGGGCGAGGTGGTGGGCGTCTATAGTCCCAGCTTCTCGGGAGGCTGAGGCAGGAGAATGGCGTAAACCCAGGAGGCGGAACTTGCAGTGAGCTGAGATCCAGCCACTGCACTCCAGCCTGGGCGACAGAGCTAGACTCAAAAAAACAAAAACAAACAAACAAAAAAACACTTGTTATGCTTGTGCACATGGCAGGCCAGAGGCCCAGATTGTCCCTTTCCACTAATGTGGTCCTCCAGTTGACCAGGCAGAGGCTGCATGGTAGCTCTTTTCCAGGATTCTACAGCCTGGAGTAATAAGTCATGCCAAGCTCTCTCTGCTGTATCCCAAAGTCTGGCACCCTGCAGTTCAGCCCCTGAGGGCCATCCAGCTTCCGTCTCCCAACACTAAGTTCACTTCGTGTCTCTCACGACAGGGAGGAACCTTAGCATTCCTTGGAGACCTGAAGGGATGTGATGAGCTTAAGAATTTTCAAGAGCTTATCAATCAGTCAGCCCTTGTTCATCCCCGAGCAGATGTGTGGTGGTATTGTGGTGGACCTTTACTGGGCACTCTGCCGAATAACTGGAGTGGCACTTGTGCTTTAATCCAATTGTCTATCCCTCTCACCCTGGCATTTCATCAACCAGAGGGAGGAAAAATAAGACATCGTAAAGTGAGAGAAGCCCCTTATGGATCTTTCAACTCTCACATCCATTTAGACACAACTGGAGTCCCATGGGCAATACCAGATCAATTTAAAGCTAAAAATCGGCGGGTACGGTGGCTCAAGCCTGTAATCCCAGCACTTTGGGAGGCCGAGACGGGCGGATCACGAGGTCAGGAGATCGAGACCATCCTGGCTAACATGGTGAAACCCCGTCTCTACTAAAATACAAAAAACTAGCCGGGTGAAGTGGCGGGCGCCTGTAGTCCCAGCTACTCGGGAGGCTGAGGCAGGAGAATGGCGTAAACCCGGGAGGCGGAACTTGCAATGAGCTGAGATCT
>NW_016852958.1:0-1561 GCF_001698545.2 Rhinopithecus bieti | reverse complement strand
TTTTTTGAGACGGCGTCTCGCTCTGTCGCCCAGGCTGGAGTGCAGTGGCCGGATCTCAGCTCACTGCAAGCTCCGCCTTCAGGGTTTACGCCATTCTCCTGCCTCAGCCTCCCAAGTAGCTGGGACTACAGGGCCTGCCACCTCACCCGGCTAGTTTTTTGTATTTTTCAGTAGAGACGAGGTTTCACCATGTTAGCCAGGATGGTCTTGATCTCCTGACCTTGTAATACGCCCGTCTCGGCCTCCCAAAGTGCTGGGATTACAGGCTTGAGCCACCGCGCCCGGCCTTTTTTTTTAATTCTACTAGTGAGTCAGGTGGCTATTTCTATTTGAAAGTGTAGGTCTTAGATTTCAAATTCAGTATGGGTTGTAGATTACATACTTCTTTGTAAAGATTTCCCATCTATATTTCCTTGCTGAGTAGTCATATGAAGATGATGGAGGCTTTTTAAGTCTCTCTGATGCTCCAACAAAGAGGATAAACAAGAGGATATTTTAATTTTTATTTTATCTGATGTTCAAAGTATTAGGTACTGTCTTTTGTAGAAAGTTATGGAAATTCTTATTTTTTGTTGCCATTTGCAAAGATGACAATGATAATATATTTGTATAAATATACTTTAATGCCATTTGGCTTTTATCTGGCTACTCTAGTCTCCTTTTTGTTTTTCCTTTCTTCCAAATTGTTCACATTAAATGCAAAAAATTCTGAGCCACCTTATTGTTTCTTACAAAATTGCTGTTCTTTAAATTCCTAGCGTATGTTTTAATTTTTTGAACGTTATTTTATTACTAGAGCTAGAATAATAACTCTTCTCCTGTGCATCTCTCAGTTATTGTAAGAATCAAGTGATTTATTATGAAAACACTGTAAATTATAAAGCACCATATATACTTTATTAATGTCTGTAAGTTATACATAGTTGTGTATTGTACAAATTGTGTTATGTTGTTTGTTTTTTGAGACAGGGTCTCACTCTGTCACTCAGGTTGGAGTACAGTGGTGCAGTCTCAGCTCACTGCAACCTCTGCCAAGCGATCCTGCCACCTCAGCCTACCGAGTGGCTGCGACCACAGGCGCACACCAGCACACCACCACGCCCAGCTAATTTTTGTATTTTTTTTTTTTTTTTTTTTTTTTTTCTGTAGAGATGGTTTTGCCATGTTGGCCAGGCTTGTCTCAAACTCCTGAGCTCAAGTGAACAGCTCGCCTTGGCCTCCCAAAGTGCTAGGATTACAGGTGTGAGCCACCATGCCTTGCCTGTACAAGTCTGTAAAAGGCAGAATTTTTATATGTATTTCCTATGTACTTTTCTAACTGGGCTTTTATATGCTATTGATATTGTAGTTTCTCGGTCAGGCAAGCATTTTTATTGTGTCTTGTTTGTGTTTTTTTACTTTTTTTAATGTCTTGAATCATTTCCGTAATCTGTCTTACTCATTTGGTGATTATAAATTTAGAAGTTTGCCATATAAGATAGTAAAATATTTTAGATCATTTGGGTTGATTTTTCTGCTTTTTTTTTTTTTTTCCATTTTTCCTAATGTTAGGAGTAAAACT
>NW_016852957.1:0-1431 GCF_001698545.2 Rhinopithecus bieti | reverse complement strand
CAATCGTGTTCAAATGCCCACACTACACAGCAACTCGCTCTCTCCACAGCCCATCTCACACACTCAGGAGTCCTCTCACCCCTGTCTGCACTGCGGCCACATCAACACAATGGTTACACTACTTCTTATCTCTCCCACAAGCCCACACACCGGAGCACATCTGTACAGAGCATCCCCATCCCACTCCCTACCACACCCCACCCCGCACCCGGCCGACTCCAGCAAGAAGCTTCCCGCTCGGTGTGCAGCGGCCACAGTGGCCAGGAATTAAAATGCAGCGAGGAGGAGCCGGGCGCGTCAGCACCGCGTCTCCAGGAGCGCACGGCGCTCACGGTCGCCGCCGCCCCGCCCGCCCCGAGCAGCGGGGCCAGCGAGCGGAGGAGCAGGTGCTCGGAGCCCAGCCGCGCCAGCGTCGCGCGGCCGCTGCCCAAGTTCGCCTGGGGCCCGAAGAGGGTTCTCCCAGGCAACCGGGTAAGGAGCTTAGCCGGCGTCACGGCCACCGCGAGCTCGGAGTCTCGAGAGGAGAAGGGCGCGCGGAGCAGCGAGTCCGGGTCACCCCGGGAGGTGTTGGCGGGGCTCCGCAGTCCCCAGCTCTTGTCGCCGCCGGGGCAGAGATAAGAGGCAAGAGACAGCAAGGCCGGGCTTTTCTGGAGACGCGAGGCACCTGGGAGAGCCGAGGCGAGAAGCGACACTTCCCTGCAGCAAGCTTCCTTGAAGGGGCCCGGCGGCGAACAGCCTCCTGCAGGACGCCCTGAGAAGCTCTCAACCCCAGGCGAGAGCGGGCGCCTGGCAGGACTTAGGCGAGGGACTTGGGGAAGCCTAAGCGGGTCTCTGCCTAGCGCAGCCCGGGGAGCAGTGACAAGGAAGGGTCCTGGAGGGGAAGGGAAAGAAGGCGGCAGCGGGCAAGGCGACCACTCACCCCCGTACACACCCACCCCGCCCGCCCAGCCAGGAGCTGCGGTGCGCCTCTGGGGGCGCTCGTTCCTTGGCGCCTTCTTCCCCGGGTCCCAGCACCGCTGGGCTACGGGCCGGGCTGGTGGGATCCCTGGGGATGTCCAGATCAGGCATGGTGGCCGAGTGGCCCTTCTCCCAGGACCAGCGTAAAAGCTGGGGTTAAGCGGGGCAGGGGGGACTCGGCTCAGGGTCCCCCGAGGTCCAGGACGACGGGAGGCGGGCGCAGCACCCAGGGACTGGAGAGGCGGCTCCCTGTGGGACCCCTCCAGAAGTAGTGCCCGGCGCCGGGCATCCTCCAGGAAGACCAGGGACCGGGAGAGTCTGGGAGGCGCTCGGGAGAGGCCACTGCCAGGAGCTGCGGGCTGAGGCGGCGCTCAATCCCGGGCGGGCGCCCGCGGAGGCGGCAGCGGCGGCGCCGGGCGGGCATGCCGCGCCACTGGAGCTCCTTTCGGGCGCACGCTTCTCTGGCGCGGGCTG
>NW_016852956.1:0-1432 GCF_001698545.2 Rhinopithecus bieti | reverse complement strand
AATCCTAGTTACCTGGGAAGCTAAGGCAGGAGAATCACTGAAACCTGGGAGGCAGAGACTGCAGTAAGCCAAGATCACGCCACTGCACTCCAGCCAGGGTGACAGAGCGAGACTCCATTCCAAAAAAAAAAAAAAAAAAAAAAAAAGGGGGGGGGCTGTTTTCCCTTCCCTTGAATGGGGGCAGTTTTTTGTTTTGCTTTGACCAATAGAAAGGTATGGAAGTAGGCTTGCTGTGGTGGCTCATGCCTGTAATCCCAGCACTCTGGGAGGCTGAGGCAGGTGGACTGCTTGAGTCCAGGAGTTCAGGACCAACCTGAGCAACATGGCAAAATCCTATCTCTACAAAAAATACAAAAATTAGCCGAGCATGGAGGCCCGTGCCTGTGACCCCAGCTACTTGGGAGGCTGAGAAGGGAGGATTGCCTGAGCCCAGGAGGTAGAGGCTGCAATGTGCCACTGCTGTGATCATGCTGCTGCTTCTATCCTGGGTGACAGAGTGAGACCCTGTCTCAAAAAAAAAAAAAAAAAAAAAAAGGGGAAGAAGGGACACTGGGGATTTTCCAAGTCAAGGCCTCATGAGGCCTTACAACTTCCACTCTTTCCCTCTTGGAATCCAGCCACTATGGGAAGATGTCTGAGCTCTCCTGCTGGATAAGCAATGTGGAAAACTGAGGGGCTCTGGCTGATAGCCTCAGCTGACTCCCAGATGTACGAGTGAGGTCAACCAGGGCCATCCAGCCTCCAGCCAATGGGCCATTTGACTTGGATTACTTGTCCAGGAGTAATCTAAGCAAGACCAACAGAACTGCCCTCAGTAGAACAGATCAAATCGATGCTCTACAGAATACTGACCAACAAAATGGTTGTTGTTTTAAGCCACTAGGTTGTGAGGTGGTCTCTTATATAGCAATAGATAACTGATACACCCAGCTCACTATTTATTAAAAACCACAAATACCGGCTGGGTGTGGTGGCTCACGCCTGTAATCCCAGCACTGTCAGAGGCCGAGGCAGGCGGATCATGAGGTCAGGAGATCGAGACCATCCTGGCTAACACGGTGAAACTCCGTCTCTACTAAAAATACAAAAAATTAGCTGGGCATGGTGGTGGGCGCCTATAGTCCCAGCTACTACGGAGGCTAAGGCAGGAGAATGGCATGAACCTGGGAGGCGGAGCTTGCAGTGAGCCGAGATTCCGCCACTGCACTCCAGCCTGGGCAACAGAGCGAGACTCCATCTCAAAAAAACAAACAAACAAACAAACAAAAAAACCCACAAATACCTTAAACTGAAATTTTAATGCCTAAAACATTACTATCATAATTCTTGTTATTTGTTATTTTGAGAAGATATTTATGAAAAATGTGTTAACAATGTAAATATATTTTACTGTAGTCATCAAATATTTGATGGCAGAATTGTATTTTTTTTC
>NW_016852955.1:0-415 GCF_001698545.2 Rhinopithecus bieti | reverse complement strand
AAAACCACTTGTCATATTTCTTCTTTTTGATATTAGCCATTGTAACTGCTGTAAAGTGCTATCTCCTTATGATTTTGATTTGCAATTTTCTGATGAATGGTAATGTTTAGCATCTTTATAAACATCTGTTGGCCATTTGAATATGTTTGTTAAAATATTTAGTCTTTTGCCTATTTTTTAGTTCGGTATTATTATTATTGTTGTTTCTGATTTGTATGACGTTCTGCTATATTTTGAATACTAACCTCTTATCATATATGATTTGTAAATATTTTATCCCATCTTAAAGGTTTTCTTATTTTTTGCTGTGCACAATAGTTTGATACACTACAACTTTATGTTTGCTTTTATTGCTGTACTTTTGATATCATATTTAAAAAATCATTGCCAAGGCCAGTATCATGGAGGCTTTTCA
>NW_016852954.1:0-916 GCF_001698545.2 Rhinopithecus bieti | reverse complement strand
TGAAGATACCTCCTATGTCACCGTAGGGCTTAATGTGCTCCCGAGTGTCCCTTCAGGGATCCGGAAATGACGGAGTTACCAAACTGCATAATATAAGAAAAGTTTTAACTATGCGAGATGAATCAATATATCTAACATAAAGCAGTTTCACAGGAATCTTCTTTCCAGTTTTCGTCTGAAGATAGTTCCTTTTTCACCATAGCGCTCCCTATACTCCCTAATATCTCTTGGTAGCTTTTTCTCTAAAAGGGATTCCGGAATCCTCTATGAGAAGAAAGGTATATTTCTTCGAGTGGAATGCACACTTCACAAAGCAGTTCCTCAGAAAGCTTCTCTGCAGTTTCTATCTGAAGACGTTTCCTTTCTCACCATTAGCCTCAAAGTGCACCTGAATAACCCTTTCACAGATTAAACAAGAACAGTGTTATTATACTGCTCAATAAAAACAGAAGCTTAACTGTGTGAACGGAATTCACGTGACACAGAGCAGTTTCACAGAAAGCTTCCTTCTGAATTTACTTGAGGATATTTCTTTCTCCACGTTCTAAGGTTCGATCCCAAATGTCCTTCCTCATATTCCACAAAAACAATGATTTCAAGCTGGTCAATCCAAAGAATGGTTTAACTCTATGAAGCAAATACACACATCGTGAAGCAGTTGCTCAGAAAGTTTCTCTGCAGGTTTCGTCGGGAGACGTTTCCTTGCTCACCACAAACTTCCAGGCGTCACTAAATATCCCTTCACAGATTCTTGAAAGACAGAATTTCGAAACTGGGCAACATAGAGTAAGCATTAACTCGGTGAAGTCAAGGCACATATCAGAGAGTAGATTCTTGGAACGCTTTTTCCTCGATTTTATTTCAGTATATTTCAATATTAGCCATAGTCCTCAAAGTGCTCCGAAATATCAGTTTT
>NW_016852953.1:0-1734 GCF_001698545.2 Rhinopithecus bieti | reverse complement strand
GCTCTGTCGCCCAGGCTGGAGTGCAGGGGCGCCATCTCGGCCCACTGCAAGCTCCACCTCCCGGGTTCACCCCATTCTCCTGCCTCAGCCTCCCGAGTAGCTGGGACTACAGGAGCCCGCCACCACGTCTGGCTTTTTTGTATTTTTTAGTAGAGATGGGGTTCCACTGTGTTAGCAAGGATGGTCTCGAGCTCCTGACTTCGTGATTCGCCCACATTGGCCTCCCAAAGTGCTGGGATTACAGGTGTGAGCCACCATGCCCAGCTGGAGTGGGTCAAGTTTTTATGGCATTTCCAGCTAGACCCAGATGATGCCAATGCAGCTGGCCTGCCAGGCTGGTGATGATAACAATCAGAATTTAAAGCTTTTTGCATTGCATGTGCCAAGGCAATTTTGGCTCTGTGTTTACCTGCAACAACTTAAGAAATGGTTAATTTGAGCTGGTCCCACAGTTACAGGTACCCCCCTTTTTGTGCACTCCTCAATCTTGAGGGAAGTGGGGTGATGACCATTCTAGCTACTTCATGCTTTCAAGGCATGCAGGTCTGAGTACCAAGAATGCATGAGTGGGGCTACTGACATACAAGATAGCTCTGCTCCATCTGTACCTTGACAAGAAGGAAAAGGAATCCCAACATACATACAACTGTAGTTCCTAACTTAATTAGACCCTCAGAAATAGATCTTATCCATGATGGCATTAACAGAGGCCTGGTTGGCATCTTGAGTGAGCTGTTTCCTTCAGCTGCCATCTGCTTCTGGCCTTCTAGTTTGATCAGGCAGAGGCTGGTTTTAGACTCTAAAAGGAATGCAAATATGGATAAATGGCTTTTCCTTTATCTGGAAATCCAAGAGCCCTTGCACTTTTTTTTTTTTTTTTTTCCCTGAAAAGTAACTGAAGATCAGTTAGGGGTTCACAAGTGTATTCCTGGGTGGAGAAATTAGTTGTGGGCTTCTACAGCCATTTGGGGTTTGGATGAGTTGGCCCTACTGCTTCCTGTTGTCTGTGTAACCTGTGTAATAAGGGGCTGAGGAGAGTTTTTTTTTTTTTTTTTTTGAGACGGAGTCTCGCTCTGTCGCCCGGGCTGGAGTGCAGTGGCCGGATCTCAGCTCACTGCAAGCTCCGCCTCCCGGGTTCACGCCATTCTCCTGCCTCAGCCTCCCGGGTAGCTGGGACTACAGGCACCCACCACCTCGCCCGGCTAGTTTTTTTTTTGTATTTTTTAGTAGAGACGGGGTTTCACCATGTTAGCCAGGATGGTCTCCATCTCCTGACCTCGTGATCCGCCCATCTCGGCCTCCCAAAGTGCTGGGATTACAGGCTTGAGCCACCGCGCCCGGCCGAGGAGAGTTTTAAATATTATCAGATACTACTTTTTTATTGGAGATGGGGTCTTGCTCTGTCACCCAGGCTGGAGTACAGTGGACAGGAACAATCTTTACTGGTGATTGATGAACCCAGGGCTTGACTCCTTTTAACTTTATGAATGAATGGGTTGCCAGGAGAACTTCATAAGGGTCTATTCCATTTGGGCTGTATTTGGTCCTCAGGGTTGTGATTTTTCCAGATTTGAAGGGGACTTGGTCTCCTGGGCTAAGGCATTGTAAAAGAACGTTTATAGGAACAAAGAACATATATAGGAACAAAGTTGTATCCAGAGACTGTGTGTGTGTGTATGTATATATTTATTTATTTTAGATGGATAAAATAATTGATAAGAAAATTTTAAATAT
>NW_016852952.1:0-415 GCF_001698545.2 Rhinopithecus bieti | reverse complement strand
AAGAGCAATATAAATCAAATTTATAATTTTTCCCACAATTCTGCTTAAAGAACAGTTATGATATAACCAAACTTAGCTTAATCCAAAACCAACGGGGAGAAGGTATACATGCTTTGAAGGAGTTTCTAATAATTGTGAATGGAATACACTGCTCTGGTAGTCGGGATGTCTGTGCTGATGACCTGTTCAATAGCCATGAAAAAATATTGAAATGTTAATGAGAAGTCATAGAGAAACATACACACATGTACATGTGGTGCTTCACAAGACTTTTCAGAATACACATGATTTTGAATTTCTGAATTACAATCTCTGAAAGCAATATAGACAATTTCTGAAAGGCAAATACTAGCTTAAAACAATGCAAGGATAGAGCCTAATTGGTCTGTTTTCTTGACTGGCCCAAGATTAAAGG
>NW_016852951.1:0-240 GCF_001698545.2 Rhinopithecus bieti | reverse complement strand
TGGTCTCAAACTCTCGACCTCAAATGATTCGCCCACGTCCATCTCCCAAAATGCTGGGGTTACAGGCGTGAACTGCAGAGCCTGGCCGAAAAATATTACTTTTGTGGGGCACAGTGGCTCACGCTTGTAATCCCAGTGCTTTCTGAGGCTAACGTGGGTGGATCACCTGAGGTATGGAGTTTGAGACCAGCCTGAATAACATGGTGAAACTCCCATCTCTCCTAAAAAACAAAAATAGCC
>NW_016852950.1:0-263 GCF_001698545.2 Rhinopithecus bieti | reverse complement strand
TACTGTGACCACCTGCAGCAGCACACCCTGCTGCCAGCCCTCCTGCTGTGTGTCCAGCTGCTGCCAGCCTTGCTGCCGCCCAATTTGCTGTCAAAAAACCTGCTGCCAGCCCACCTGTGTGACCAGCTGCTGCCAGCCTTCCTGCTGCAGCACACCCTGCTGCCAGCCCACCTGCTGTGGGTCCAGCTGCTGTGGCCAAACCAGCTGTGGGTCCAGCTGTGGCCAGACCAGCTCCTGTGCACCTGTCTACTGCAGGAGAACCT
>NW_016852949.1:0-406 GCF_001698545.2 Rhinopithecus bieti | reverse complement strand
TTTAGAAAGAAGATAATTTCTTCTGGCTGAGTGTGGTGTTTTATGCCTGTAATCCCAGCACTTTGGGAGGCTGAGGCAGAATAATTGCTTGAGACCAGGAGTTTGAGACCAACCTGGGCAACATAGCGAGATCCTATCTCAAAAAAAAAACAAAAAAAACCTAAAACTAAAAAGTTAGGCATGGTAGTGTCCACCTGTAGTCCCAGCTATTTAGGAGACAGAGGACTGGGGATCACATGAGCCTAACAGTTCAAAGCTGCAGTGAGCTATGATCAAGCCACTGCACTCCAGCCTGGGCAATAGAGCAAGACCCAGTCTCTATAATTTTTTTTTTTAAAAGAAAGGTGATCACTTTAGATAAGCAACTTTCTCCATGTGTTATGTTATTAGAGATTTAAACTGGACT
>NW_016852948.1:0-1546 GCF_001698545.2 Rhinopithecus bieti | reverse complement strand
CCCAAAGTGCTGGGATTACAGGCTTGAGCCACCGCGCCCGGCCAAGTTTTCATTTTTAAAGTTGCTCCAGAAACCTTTCTTATAAAGCCCTGGCTCTTAGAGCCGGAGACAACCTTTGATATGCAAATGCAGGCTATTAGAAACTGGGTCCACCCAAACATGGCGATTCCCGCTGTCTTCTTGCCCTTGCCCCACACATTCCTGGCAACATGGCCTCCCCTACAAAGCCCCTGGTGTGTAGAACATCATGGCGCCCTGTATTTGCATATTAAAAGGCAAGGGTCAGAGGGCCAGCTTTTTCCGCTATGTGAATGACAAGCCTAGAAAACCAATCCCCTAAGCCCTATGCAAATCAGACACTGCCTCCTCCAGCCTCTGTATATATACCTGGCTCGTATCTGTGGCAGGTGGGGTTCCCTCTCTCCACTTTGGAGAATCCCCTCCCTCTGTCTCTGTACAGGGGAGCTATTCCTCCTCCTTTTCTTCTTGCCCCTTCTAGAATATTAAACTCTCCTCTCCTAAAACCAAAAAAAAAAAAACAAAAAACAAAAAACAAAAAAACAAAAAAAAAACACACCAAAAAACAGTGTTTTCCTATGATAATTTCATTATATTTAATAATAATGCTCTAACACTGTTTCACACTTGAAAACTCTGTATAATGCATTTTGGACTCAAGAGACTCTTAAAACTAAAAATATATCGCATGAGTAAATAATAAAATACAAAACAAATCTATTAACGTACACTTCTCTGCTTGATGTCATACTCATTAGCAACTAATAACTTTCCAATGAAGAAATGCACTTTTTAGTGGTATATGACGAACAGAGCCCATTTTAAAATGCCATTCAATATGTACTCAGTACCAAATCAAAAATGAAGGACTCCAATTTCAGGGCTGTCCATTTCCCATATTCTATTATGTTCTTGATTATTTTAAAAGAACGGTTTGTTTTCTCAGTCTAAAATACTACATTTACTTTGAACTCTTACTGCTTAAGAAAAACAGACAAAAGAGACAACTGGGCTTTGTTTTCAAGAGTACTTTCCAGGTAAATGCACTACACGCCAATTTGTAAAAGGTAATTATCTTCTAAGCTGTTTCTCTCACACTTTTTAGTATACAAAGCAACTTTTCTGGGTAGCATCAGGAAAACATGAGACAGGTGTATGAAAAACAGTTGATCCCCATATGGTAGGATGCACACAAATAGAATCAGACAAAGGAACATGAGTGAAGGGGCACATTTTGTCCTGAGGACCCACTGCTTCCTGCTTTGTAAGCTTCTTGTCTAGGTCAGTTGAAGCTCTAGCTATCACAGACTTTTCCTTGGAGCATCCTGACCACGACAATTATCACAGGTAGTGCCTCCTTCCCCTAAGCCTGCCATTTGCTCACTCCTTCCCTCCTTTGCCCATCCTCTATACTCAGGTCTTCTTTATGTCTTTTCTCTCAGCTAACTTCCAGAATAAATTACACTGGGACGGACTTTTTCATAAGAAATCATTTGAGACTGATGAGAAAGGCCTTTGTTTTTTTTTT
>NW_016852947.1:0-415 GCF_001698545.2 Rhinopithecus bieti | reverse complement strand
GGGCGAGGGTGCGAGGGTGCGAGGGTCTTGGCTCCGGCCAGGCGAGGGTGCGAGGGTTCTGGTTCCACCCGGAGCTCTGTCCGCGCGCCCAGCGAGTCCGCGCCCCGTGCGGCTGCGGAGCTGAGACTTTGTCGAAAGCGGGAGCCGAATCGCTGCCGCGGGCGAGAGCGCCGAGAGCAGGCAGAGGTGCCTGCGGGGGCCCTGCCGGCGGGTTCCAGCCTGGTTTTGGCCTGGCCCAGAGGCACACAGAGGGCCCAGACCTGCAGTTCACACGGAGGCCGCAGGCCCACGCTCACTGAGACTCAGGAGCCTGCAGGCCATCGTGCACGGACCACACAGACACCCACCGAGTTACCTGCGAGCCTCACCGCCAACTCAAGGGCGCAGGCACACCCAGCACACACTGACAATCACA
>NW_016852946.1:0-3046 GCF_001698545.2 Rhinopithecus bieti | reverse complement strand
TATATATATATATAACCTCTAACCTTCTCTTAGTTCTTTGGACCTACCAAAGACCACCTGGTCTATATGTATGCCCCAAATTTCAATCTTTGCTTCTCCAATAAAATGTCTTAAATGTGGAGATTCATCTCTATATATTTTATTTGACTTTGACCATTTCTTCCCTATTTCCTACCCCTAACCACATCCAGAAGATCTCAAGTAGATAGATGGGATGGGGATGAAACAGGTTTTGTCATCTTCCTGAGTCTGCCATCCAGGGAGCAGCCAACTGCCCTCCAAACTGCCTTGGGTAAAAGGGAGCTTGTCCCCAAAGGAATCCCTGCCTGCACCCTAGGCACACAAACATCAGCCGCCAGTCTGTCCCCAGGCCACCTGCTCCTACAGGAAGGCACATGCAGCCTTCTCCTGCTCCCTCAGCAGACCCAGAACCACCCTGTCATTCAGTAGGAGAATCTGTCTTTGTCCTGGTAGCTTTAATGGTGCCAACTCCTTTTATGCTTTCTATTTGTATTTTCTTCGTGTTTTTCTTTTCCTTTCCTAACATATATGGGGTTCATTACATTTTTCATTGTTCTTTTCCATATTCATTGTGAAGTTCTACATCCTATTTCTATTCTACTAGAATTTTACAAAATTTTTAGCTAACTCAATTCAACAATATATTTTTGCATCATTAATAATTAAATAATATGTATAACTCCCCTTTCAACAAGTCTAACAGGATGAAGTATTAGCAACCTTTTGTATCCCCTCCTTTTAATGGCTTCTTGAATTCAATTCCAAAATTATAATTATTATTACGGGGCTTGTTTTATTTTGCATTGTATACCTTTTTTATGTTCTAGTAGACTTTATGCTTTTTAGCAGTTTTAGGAACACAGTAAAATTGAGCAGAAAGTACAGAAAATTCCCATATACCCCCATCCCCACATATACACAGCTTTCTTCATCATCAACATCCTGCACCAAAATGGTACATTTGTTATCATCGATGAACTTACGTTAACACATCATTATCATCCACAGTCCATAGACTACATTGGGGATCACTCTTGACGTTGTACATTCTATGACTTTTGATACATGTGTAATGACATATATCTACCCTTATAGCATCGTACAAAATAGTTTCACTGCCCGCATATCTTCTATGTTCCACCTGTTTATCCTTCCTTTCCCCCAACCCCTGGCAACCACTGATCTATTTACTATCTTCTATAGTTTTGCCTTTTCCTGAATGTCATATAGTTGGAATCACACAGTATATATGTAGACTTTTCAAATTGGCTTTTTCACTTAGTAATATACATTTGAGGTTCCACCATGCCTTTGTTGGCTTGATAGCACCTTTGCTTTTCAACACTGAATAATTTCCCATTGACTGGACATAACACAGTTTATCCATTCATCTATGGAAGAACATCGTGGTTGCTTGCAAACTTTGTCAATGATGAAGAAAGCTGCCAGAAACATCTGTGCATTGGTTTTTGTGTGGACATAAGCTTTCAATTCCTTTGGGTAAATACCAAGGAGCATGAATGCTGGATCATATAGTAAGAGTATGTTTCATTTTGTAAGAAACTGCCAAACTGTCTTCCTAAGTGGTTGTGCCATTTTTGCATTCCTCCAGCATGAATGAGAATTGCCGTTGTTCCACATCTTCACCAGCATTTGGTGTTAGTGTTTTGGATTCTGGCCATTTTAATAGGTGTGTAATAGCATTTCATTTTTTGAATTTACAGTTCCCTAATGACATATACTGCTTATTCTTTCAAATTTTTTTAAATGTGTTAAACCTCGCAAACTATATTATCAACAACATTTAAATGTATTAATGGTTTTATTGCTTACTATATAACATAGCATTTATTTCCCTGTTAAAAGTTTATTCCTTTATTCCACAAACATCGACTGAGTGTCTGGTGTGTGCCCTGCATGAAAATCTACAGTTACAAACTGAAAAAACCTCTGTCTTCATGGAGCTTTCCTCCCCATAAAAGCTTTAAATTATTTAGTGTTTGGCTAAAGTATACCCTTACATAATTTGTTTGTGGAATTTTTTTGTTTGGTTGGTTGTTGCTGCTGTTCTTCCTGAAACACTCTATTTTAGAAGGAAGCATGGCTCATCCCCTGGACGCCTCTAGGTCTTCGCTCAAACATCACCTTCTCAGTGAGCACTTCCATGGCCACACCATTTAAAATTGCATCCTCCTCCCCACAGTGCTCCCTGTTTCATCTCCTCCATAGTATTTCTAACACACAACACATCATATTTAGTATAAGACATCAATTTCGACGCACACTATTACATTTCATGTCAACAAAAGAGAAGGGCTGCCAACTGAGTCACGGCCTTGACATTAGGTCACACTGATGCAGGGCAGCTGAGTCTCACCATGGAGCTTAGCCCACAAGGCTTCTTGGCTTTGCCCAGGAAAGAATTCAAGGGCAAGCCAAACGTAAAAGAAAACAGTTTTAGTGTTACAGCTCTATGACTGCCCCTGAAGAGCAGGGCTACCCAGCAGGCAGAGAGCAGCAGCTCAGGGGCAGGGCAATTTTGCAGTCATATTTATACCCACGTTTAGCTGCATGCAGATTAAGGAGTGGTTTATGCGGGGGAGGGGTAATAGCTTTTGGATCATTGGGTGCCATGGAAAGGGGCAGTAACTCCTGAGTGTTGCCACGGCAATAGTAAATTGACCTGGCACACCAGTGGGTGGGTCTGATTGAAAGCTGCTTTCACTCTGGCCCTGCTTTAGCTAGTCCTCAATCTGATCCTAGTGTCCGAGCTCCACCTCTGGAGGTGAGTCCTGCCTCTTACCTCAACACCTCACCAATTTTTTTTTACTAATTTGGAGATTTTAAGAGACTTCTCCTGCCTTGAAAACCTTTGCTTGTGGGCCGGGCACGGTGGCTCAAGCCTGTAATCCCAGCACTTTGGGAGGCCGAGACAGGCGGATCACGAGGTCAGGAGATCGAGACCATCCAGGCTAACACGGTGAAACCCCGTCTCTACTAAAAAATACAAAAAAACTAGCCGGGC
>NW_016852945.1:0-413 GCF_001698545.2 Rhinopithecus bieti | reverse complement strand
AAAAATATCAATTTGTCTCCAGACTTTTCTTAAATGACTCTGAAGGAAAATAGAAAGGCAGTATGGCCTGGGGCCAAAATCTAGGTTTTGAACCCTAGATCTTAAAATCTTAGCTCCACTAAGTTAAGTTAAAATCTTAGCTCCACTGCCAATTAGCCCCATGGGGCTTTGGATAAGATGCATTATATCTTAGAGTCTAAAAGTATGGAAGTAATATCCATTCCCTCTCACTCTGTTAGTACGTTTAAAGCACTTAAAGGAGAATGTGACCCACAGTAATTACTCAGTTAAGATTAGCTGTGATAATTATTACTTCCCAAAGAAAAATAAATGGCATCATCAACTGTGTCTCCATATACTAATTGCATAGCTCTACTATTGTACATTTTATTGGATTAGAGTTCAACATGTTC
>NW_016852944.1:0-1489 GCF_001698545.2 Rhinopithecus bieti | reverse complement strand
ATTAAAGGATTAGGTTTGGCTAGTTAACTGTAGCAGGAGCATGTCCTTAAGGCACAGATGGCTCATGCTATTGTTTGTGGCTTAAGAAGGCCTGTAAGCAGTTTTCTGCCCTGGGCAGGCCAGGTGTTCCTTGCCCTCATTCCTGTAAACCCACAACCTTCCAGTGTGGGCATTAGGGCCATTATGAACATGTCATAGTGCTGCAGAGATTCTGTTTATGGCCAGTTTTGGGGCCAGTTTATGGCCAGATTTTGGGGCTTGCTCCCAACACTTGCCATTGTGTTACAACTGCCTACAGCATTTGGCACAGTAACATACCATACAGGTTGGTATCCTGTAGGTAATAGGCTGTACATATATAGCCTAGATGTGTAGAAAACTATAGCATCTAGGATTGTGTATGCACACTCTATGATGTTCACACAATGACAAAATCTCCAAATGACACATTTCTCAGAAACTATTCTCATTTTAAGTGACATATGACTGTGTATAAAGAGAGAGAGCAGATTAGTAGTTGCCAGGGTTTAGGGATGAGGGCGTGTCTATAAAGGGTAACACAAGGGCGTTTTGTTGTGAAGGAACTGCTTTCTCTCTTGACTGTAGTGATGGATGCATGAATCTACACACATGCTAAAATTGCAAAGAACTAAATACATACACAAATGCATGTATAACTGGTAAAATTTGAATAAGCTCTATGGTTTGTACCAATACGAATTTATAATAATATTATACTATAGTTATGTAATATGTTAACATTGGGGTAAGGTTTATGCACCCAAAGGGTGCACATGATCTTTCTGTCCATTTATTTGCAACTTCCTGTGAATCGATAATTATTTTATTTTATTTTATTTTATTTTATTTTATTTTATTTTATTTTATTTTATTGAGATGGAAGAGTCTTGCTTTATCGCTCAGGCTGGAGTGCAGTGGCATGATCTCAACTCACTACAACCTCTGCCTCTCAGGTTCAAGTGATTCTCCTGCCTCAGACTCCCAAGTAGCTGGAATTACAGGCACCCGCCACCAAGCCCAGCTAAGTTTTCTTGTATTTTTAGTAGAGATGGGATTTCACCATTTTGGCCAGACTGGTCTTGAACTCCTGAGCTCAAGTGATCCGATCACCTTGGCCTTCCAAAGTGCTGGGATTACAGGCATGAGCCACCCCGCCCAGCGTGTAATTACTTTAAAATAAGAAGCTGAACATTAATGATATCGCTGTTTCAAAGTCTGGGAAGTCATTTATAATTATTGGACATTAATTAATCCATGTTTAAAATGTGTTTGCTTTGGGCAGCTTATGATTCAGTAGCTTAAAAAAATAATTCATTACCTCTGTCAAAAAATACCACTCCAAAAAAATGCAAGCTAGACATCAACTGGTAGATATCTTATAATCAGATCAAATATATTAGAAAATCAACTTTTAAAAAAAATACACAGGGCCGGGCGCGGTGGCTCAAGCCTGTAATCCTAGCACTTT
>NW_016852943.1:0-1486 GCF_001698545.2 Rhinopithecus bieti | reverse complement strand
CCACATTTTCATCACTTTAAAAAGAAACTTCTCGGCTGGGCGCTGTGGTTCACGCCTGTAATCCCAGCACTTTGTGAGGCCGAGGCGGGTGGATCACAAGGTCAACAGATCGAGACCATCCTGGCCAACATGGTGAACCCTTGTCTCTACTAAAAATACAAAAAATTAACCTGGTGTGGTGGTGGGCGCCTGTAGTCCCCAGCTACTCAGGAGGAGGCTGAGGCAGGAGAATCACTTGAACCCAGGAGGCGGAGGTTGCAGTGAGTAGAGATCGCGCCCCAGCCCTCCAGCCTGGGCGACAAATCGAGACTCCGTTTCAAAAAAAAAAAAAAAAAAAAAAAAGAAAAAGAAAAGAAAAGAAACTTCCTACCCACTAGCAGTTGCTTTCCTTTTGTGCCCAAACCCCTAATCCTAGACAATCACAAATTGATTTTCTGTCTCCAAAGATTTATGCTTATCCTTTTGGTTGCAAATCTTTTAAAATTATGCTTTGCATTTTAATTAAGGTTGTTTTTGACATCAATGAGTTTTAAACTTTTAGATCAAATTTATTAATCTTTCCTTTCTGACCTTTCCACCCAGAGACTAAATATTGTCTCTCTCTGCTGCATTCTCCATAATTTTTTCCTTTCTACTTTCTGATTCATTAATTATCTCTTCAGTTGTGTCTACTGCAAAACTCAAACACTGAATTTTAAATTTAATTTGATTTTTTTCTTTTTTGAGATGGAGTTTCACTCTTCTTGCCCAGGCTGGAGTGCAATGGCAGAGTCTTGGCTCACTACAACCTTTG
Source organism: Rhinopithecus bieti (assembly GCF_001698545.2). NCBI lineage: Eukaryota > Metazoa > Chordata > Mammalia > Primates > Cercopithecidae > Rhinopithecus > Rhinopithecus bieti. The sequence continues at coordinate 693 of NW_016852943.1, read as the reverse complement.
CCTCCTGGTTCAAGGGAGTCTCCTGCCTCAGCCTCCCAAGTAGCTGGGATTACAGGGGTCTGCCACCACGTCCAGCTAATTTTTGTATTTTTAGTAGAAACGGGGTTTCACCATGTTGGCCAGCCAGACTGGTCTCGAACTCCTGACCTTAAATGATCTACCTACCTCAGCCTCTCAAAGTGTTGGGATTACAGGCATGAACAACTGCATTTGGCCTGAATTTTTAATTTTAGTTATTCTATTTTTTACTTTAAGATATTCCATTTCATTTTTCAAATCCATTAGATAATTGTTGTTTCCTATTCCCTAAAGGTATTTTCAAACTTATCTTGTATTTCTTTAAATATAAGTATGGTTACTTCATAATTTGTATGTGACAATTCCAGCATCTAAAGTCTTATGCTTGCTGGGCACGGTGACTCACGCCTACAATCCCAGCACTTTGGGAGGCCAAGGTGGGCAGATGATTTGAGGTTGGGAGGTCAAGACCAGCCTGGCCAACATGGTGAAACCTGGTCTCTACTAAAAATTCCAAAAATTAGCCGAGCACAGTGCTGGGTGCTTGTAATACCAGCTATTCAGGAGGCCGAGGCACGAGAATTGCTTAAACTGGGGAAGTGGAGGCTGCAGTGAGCCAAAATCGCACCACTGCACTCCAGGCTGGGTGACAGAATGAGACATTGTCTCAAAAAA
>NW_016852942.1:0-536 GCF_001698545.2 Rhinopithecus bieti | reverse complement strand
TGTCCCTACTGAAAATACAAAAATTAGCCGGGCGTGGTGGCGTGCACCTGTCTTCTCAGCTACTCGGGAGGCTAAGGCAGGAGAATCGCTTGAACCTAGGAGGTGGAGGTTGCAGTGGGCTGAGATGGTGCCACTGCAGTCCAGCCTGGGCAACAGAGCAAAACTCTGTCTCAAAAAATAATAAAGAAAGAAGGGAAGGGGAAGGGCAAGGGGAAGGGGAGCAGCCTTTAGATAAGAGTATTCTTCCCAGTGCTCATATCAGATGTGGCTGTTGAGGACAACACCAGGGAGCCACAGCCGCCAGTTGACAAAGAAGGCTGCATGTCATACCAGAGATCTTAGACATGAAGCTGGATAAGAGTATCCAGATGACACTCTGGCTGATTCTCTTTGGGAAATAAATACATTTTTCATACAAACATGAGCATGTTTTAGTGTATGTGTAGGAAGATGGACTTACATACATAACAGTAGGATACTCATTCTTCCCTTCTTCCTTGCTGTTGAGCGCCAATTTTGATTCTCCAGCACATGAC
>NW_016852941.1:0-959 GCF_001698545.2 Rhinopithecus bieti | reverse complement strand
TGGAGCAGCCCAGGAGGCCTGGGTGGGAGGAGGCGGCGGCGGCGGGGAGGGGAGGGAGGGGCTGGGCCTCTGTCCACAGCATTAGTGCTGGTTGGAGGGACGAGGGGGGTGCGGAGCCAGCCAGGCCGCCCTCTGGTTCCCACAGCAGCCGAGCAGAGCGGGCTGCCATGGCGCTGGCCCGGCCTGGGACCCGGGACCCCCAGCCCCTGGCCTATGTCCTGCTGCTGCTGCTGCTGCTCTGGGCCCCCGCTCTTTCCCTCCTGGCTGGTGAGTTGGGGCCCATGTCTGGGGGGGCCTGGGAGAGGGTCTGTCCCCCACGGCAGACACCCCAAGCCTTGGCTGCTGGGGCGGCGGGTGGGCTGGTCCGCGTGGGTGCAGGCCTGAGCTGTGGGGTGCGCAGGAGTGAGCAGCTGTGGGCCCCCAGACTCTGTGGGGCTCCACGGAGGTGAGTGTGTTCTGAGACTGGGGGGCTGTTTCATGTTGGGGGGTTGTAAGTTTCGGGGTTGGGGGATTGGGGGCTGGGCGTGATTTGAGAGAGCGGATGCGGGTGAGGGATGGGGTGCATGTTTTGGGAGGTGCTCTGTTGCATTCTGTAAAGGGCTGGGGGTTGGGGCCGGGGAACTTGTGGGTTTCTGGGGGCTGAGTTTGGGGAGTTGCAGGAGGCGTGAGCCTCACCCCAGAGCCTGTTCTGAGTCGCATGCTGGGTTGTGGGGCACAGGTTGTGGGTGTGTTAGAGTTGGGAGGTGGATGAGCTGTCTGGGGTGAGCCCTGAGTTGTGTCTGAGGCGTTGGGTGTGGTGAGCTGTGTCCCAGCACACGCTGTGGGGTGTAAGTTGTCCAGGGTTGAACTGGGTCTTTGCTCTCAACATGAGGGGTGTGGGATGGGCACAGCAGACCCCAACTCAGGGGACTGGGTGGAGAAGCGGGAGGGAGCGCTAGGGAGCTGGGTGCCTGCCCGCA
>NW_016852940.1:0-1056 GCF_001698545.2 Rhinopithecus bieti | reverse complement strand
TAGGTGGGGGGCTCAGCAGGCTCCCTGGGAGTTGGGGTGGGGATGACGGCACCTACACCCTGTGCGTCTTAGGCTTCCTCCCAGCGTGGTGGCCCCAGCAGAACCAGACTTCCTTCAAGGCAGCTGAGGACTCCAAAAGCCGGTTGGTTCCAGCCACCCAGGTGTAAGGTGCGTGGCGTTTTACGACCGAGTCTCAGAGGCCACAGAGCGTCACTTCCAGCAGGTTCTATGGTTGATGAAGTGCCAGCCCGACTGGATCCAGGGGGACACAGACCCCCACCTGCTGATGTGAGAGATCAAGGGACTGGTGATCCTGTTTTAAAACCACCATGCCCTCCTGGGTCCAGGAACTCTTTTGACCCAGGTGGGCTTTGGCTGGGGGGCAGCGGGCATCAAGCTAGTCGTGCTGTGCACAGCACCTGCTTCGCTCTCTAGTCCTAGGGACAGGCTCCGGTGTCCATGACATGGACACAGGCCAGCTAGTCCCTCTGTACTAGAGGGTGTATCTTGCCACACTGTGCCAGGCACAGAGTGGGCACTCAGAAGTTTGATGAATGAATGTACGACCAACGCTAAACCCAGACAGGACTCTCACAGAGGCAGCTGGGTCAGAAGGAATGGAACCGCTGCATCAAGGAGCCCCAGAGACCTTAGCGGGGGTGGGGAAGCTGAGCCTCGGAGACAGCGGGTCTGGCTGGGGTGCCAGAGCTGAGGCGGGAGCCCCCCTGGACCTCTCACACTTCACCCCTCCAAGCTACCCAAGTCAGAAGGAGTCTTGTCATTTTGTTTTTGGGCTGATTATCGTTGCTGTCGAAACACTCAAGGAAACTACACGCTTCAGAAGGACGAGGTCCTGGTCGCACGCTGGTGCTCCTAGGAACCCACATTTATGTTTTCCTGTAGGCTGAAGAAGTCACAACAGGAAGCTTTCACGAAGGTAGACAACCCTGGCATCAACTCTCTGCATTGAAGGAGGGCAGAGACGCTGCCCCCCAACCCCGAGGCGGTGAGGGGCCCCTCTGGAGGGGATAAGGCTTGGCCAGGGACGGGGTGGGG
>NW_016852939.1:0-3045 GCF_001698545.2 Rhinopithecus bieti | reverse complement strand
CTTTGCAGAACCATCCAAACATAATGGTGGAACATACATTTCAAGTTACAGTTTAGAAGTCAGTGAAAATTCAGATGGTAAGGCATCATGATTTTTTTTAATATTTTATTTTGAAATAATTTTAGACTCACTAGAAGCTGCAAAGAAAAAAAAAGGTATAGAGAGTTCCCATGTTAAATCTTCACTCAGCTTCTCCTAAGATTAATATTTTACATAACCATAGTACAATTATCAAAACTAGGAAATTGGCATTGGGATAATGCTATCACCTAAACCCAAGAAATTACTTGAGTTTCTGCAGTTTCTAGTAATAAATCATGTTTACTGACTGATATCTTATGATTTTATGGTTAATTCAAGGGGCATATATTATTTTACTATTGAAATAGATAACTGGACCAACTTCATTTCCAAAGTTGTTATTTCTTAGTATATACATGAGATATCATGGAAACCAATAACATTTATAAGCAAGCTGGGCATGGTGTTTCACGCCTGTAATCCCAACACTTTGGGAGACCAAGGCGGGTGGATCACTTGAGGTCAGGAGTTCAAGACCAGCCTGGCCAACATGGTGAAACCCCGTCTCTACTAAAAATACAAAAATTAGCCAGGCATGGTGGCACAAGCTGGTAATCCCAGTTACTTGGGAGGCTGAGGCATGAGAATCGCTTGAACCCAGGAGGTGCAGGTTGCAGTGAGACAAGATTGCACCACTGCACTCCAGCCTGGACGATAGAGCAAGACTCCACTCAAAAAATTTTTTTAAATGATAAGCTACCTATAAATAAATTGAATAAATTTGCTTTTATCCCTTCAGTGAATCTCTGGAACATAATTTACAGTGGCAACAAAAGGGAATTTCTATATAATCACCTGCAACCTGGTACTGCATATAAACTGAGAGTATTTTGTAACTCACTTATAGTCCAGACAGGTGAGAAAAGAAAGATGGAAAACATTTTAAACTGAAGACTGAAATGAGCTGTATCATATTACTAAATGTTTTACAAAACTGAACTTTAATTCAGTACAGTCATAACGTATTTTTTCTTTCTCTTAGCCTTCAGATATATTGACTATTCAAACACCTACTCTTTCTCCTGCATCTTGCTGTCCTCCACCCTTGAATGGTAAGACAAAGTCCAGAGAAACCAATGTCCTATGCAGTGAGCCTTCTTTGCATGATTTGTATGACTAAGCCTATATTTCCTGTTTTGTAACTTTTGATTTTTTATATATTAAATGATATTAAAGCAGAAAGAGTGATTTTATTTTAGTATATAATCAAATATTGGTCAGCCAATTGTTTCTTTTTTTACTTTGTTCATTTTTTAGATTCTGGGTCTCACTCTGTCACCCAAGCTGGAGTGCACTGACAGTAATCATAGCTCATTGCAGCCTTGAACCCCTGGGCTCAAGCAAACCTCCCTCTTCAGCCTCCCGAGTAGCTGGGACTACAGGCATGCACCGTCATATCCAGCTACATTTTTTATTTTTTGAAGAAACAGGGTCTCACTTTGTTGCCCAGGCTGGTCATGAATTCCTGGCCTCAAGTGATCCTCCCACCTCAGCCTCCCAAAGCACTGAGATTACAGGCAGGAGCCACCAAGCCTGGCCAGTTGTTTCTTACTTAGTAATTGAAACCACAATTTTTTTAAGTCTGTAAATAAAATTTAAAAATTAATTGACACGATTACTACATTTTGAGTCTTCTGTTACTTTAAGTGTTTTAACAGTCTTCTCAAATTGTTTTGTATAATTTTAGAGAAGCACCTTTAAAACTATTTACAAAATACTTTAAATTTGATTTTGTATATTTTAATAGAAAATTCTGTTGCTAATGGAAACCCTGAAGCACTTGTATATGTCAAAAAAGCAAACGGTAACCACGATGACACACAAGGGCACCCTGGCTCTGAAGTGAAATACAGATCGAGAAAACAAATTCCTGTAGAATACACAATTTCTAGTTAAAAACAGCAAATAGGGATAGAGAAGTTATATAGTTACGTTGTCCCATTTGTAGTCCATTTCACTTTGGATGGACATATGCTGCTACTTCCCATCAAGGTGGGAAGTGATCATGCCTGCACAATCATTTGTATGTTTGCTTATTTGTTTGTTTGTAGTTTGGATCTTTCAATGAAGTGTGAAACCACATCAGTCCCAGGCCCTCCTTCTCAATGTGGTACATCTGTACTAACCTGAAAGGGTCCAAACTGTGTTGTTGTTAGTTGGGGAGTATGTTATCAATTTATTGTTATTAATTTATGATTATTATAAAAGCACAGTAATTTTTTTAGAACCTTTTTTGGAAACTCTGGAACTCCCTAAGGAGTCAGAGTTTAGAATTAGAATCCCACAAATCTTGGATCATGGTTTCTGGAACACACCTAGGATGTAATACTAATGGTATTAGGAAGGCTATAGCAATGCTAATCCTGCTCTACAGAGCCTATATTTGAGGAGAGTAATACATTTGGAAAACCAAGTAGAATATCAATAGGTCACTAATTTAATTTTTAAAACTAAAATAGGAGATAAAGTTAAATCAATTTATAGAACTTAGCATTTTTTAAAGCGTCATTGGGAAATCTCTGGTCATGTTTGCTTGCATGTAACTATACAGTATGACACATAAGAAATGTGGCTATAAGATAATGAGGCTTTAAAAAAAACAAACTTTTGGTTGGGCGCAGTGGCTCACAACTGTAATCCCAGCACTTTAGGAGGCCAAGGCAGGCAGATCACCTGAGATCAGGAGTTCAAGACAGCCTGACTAACATGGAGAAACCCTGTCTCTACTAAAAATACAAAATTACCCGGGTGTGGTGGCGCATGCCTGTAATCCCAGCTACTCAGGAGGCTGAAGGAGGAGAATCACTGAATCACTTGCACCCGGGAGGCGGAGGTGGCGGTGGACCAAGATGGCGCCATTGCACTCTAACCTAGGCAACAAGAACGAAACTCCATCTCAAAAAAAAAAACAAGAGGGCGGAGCAAGATGGCCGAATAGGAACAGCTCCAGTCTCCAACTCCCAG
>NW_016852938.1:0-1056 GCF_001698545.2 Rhinopithecus bieti | reverse complement strand
ATTTTAGTGTATGTGCTGCTGAAGTGAGCATTGTTTTTTTTTTTGTTTTTATTTGTTTGTTTGTTTGTTTGTTTTCAGAGTCTCGCTCTGTAGCCCAGGTGGCGTGCTGTGGTATGATCTCAGCTCACTGCAAACTCTGCCTCCCAGGTTCAAGTGATTCTCCTGCCTCAGCCTCACCAATAGCTGGGATTACAGGCACACGCCACCACGCCTAGCTAATGTTTGTATTTTTACTAGAGACACGGTTTCACTATGTTGGCCAGGCTGGTCTCAAAACTCCTGACCTTGACCAGGCACGGTGGCTCATGCCTGTAATCCCAGCACTTTGGGAGGCCAAGGCATGCGGATCACGAGGTCAGGAGATGGAGACCATCCTGGCTAACACGGTGAAACCCCATCTCTACTAAAAATATTTAAAAAAATTAGCCGGGCATGGTGCTGTGTGCCTGTAGTTCCAGCTACTTGGGAGGCTGAGGCAGGAGAATGGCGTGAACCCGGGAGGCAGAGCTTGCAGTGAGCCAAGATTGAGCCACTGCACTCCAGCCTGGGCAGCAGAGCAAGACCCTGTCTCAAGAAAAAAAAAAACCTCCTGACCTCAAGTGATCCACCTGCCTCGGCCTCCCAAAGAGCTGTGATTACGGGCGTGAGCCACCATGCCCGGCCCCATTCTTAGCAATCTCAGCCCAACCCCACCCACAACCACTAGGGCCCTGTTCTTGCCCTGCGCTGAGTCCTAGCAAACAGCCTGGGATAGATGCTTCTAAACTTCCTCCCCAATCCCCAGGGGCACAGGGTTAAGAGACCCAGGCCCCAGCTGGCTGCTGCTGGGAGAAGGAAGAGGCAAGGACCTCCCTGCTGCCCTCCTGGGCTTGTCTGGCACTGGGAAACAAAGGAATAACTCCCCAATTAGAGCAGTCAGGTGTAGGCAAGAGAAAAATGGCTTCCCTCCACCCCTCTAGGTTCTTTGGCTGGACTATGAACTAAATTGACTTAAGACAGATCAACAGGTGAAAACCATTTCTTTTTTTTTTTTTTTGGGACCGAGTCTCGCTGTCG
>NW_016852937.1:0-1058 GCF_001698545.2 Rhinopithecus bieti | reverse complement strand
CTGGAGCTGTTCCTATTCGGCCATCTTGCTCCGCCCCCCCCTAATTCTGTTTTTTTCACATATGTATGTTTATGTGCTCACCACTACAGTCAATATACTGAACAACTCCATCACCACAAGGATCACTCATATTGCCTATCATAACACACCTCTCTATCTTCTCCACACTTCAACCCCTGCCATTCAATGGTCACCTAACCTCTGACAACAAATAATCTGTTCTTCATTCTTATGATTTCACCAACTCCAAAATGTTATATTAATTGAATTATATAGTGTGACTTTGAGGGATGAGTTTCTGTCACCCAGTCTAATTCCCTGAGAAATACTCAACTTGTTGATTTTATCAATAGTTTATTCCTTTTTATTGCTAAACAGTATTCCATTGTATCACTGTAACAGAATTTGATTAACCATTCATCCATTGAAGGAATTTTGGCTGTTTCCAGTTCTGACTATTATGAATAAATCTCTTATGAATATTCACATACAAGTCTTTGTGTGAATGTAAGTTTTCATTTCTCTAGGATAAATGGTGAAGTGTGCAATTGCTGGGTCATATAGTAGTCACCTATTTTGTTTTATAAGAAACAGCCAAGCTGTTTCTCGGAGTGGCTGTATTACTTTACATTCCCACCAGCAATGTATAAGTGATTCAGGTTCTTTGCATCTTCACCAGCATTTAGTATTGTTTCTATTTTTATTTTAGCTTTTTTGAGAGATGTATAATGATATCTAGCTGTGGTTTTAAATTTACATATTTTAATGACTGATGATGGTGAAATAGTTTCATCTGCTTATTTGCCATCTTATCTTCTTCAGTGAAATGTCTCTTCATGTCTTTCGGCTATCATTTATTTGGATTTTTTTAACTGATTTTTGAGAGTTTTATTTTTTTGTGTATTCAATATACTACTTCTTTGTTGGATATGTACTTTGAAAATATTTTCCTCAATCAGTAGCTTTTATATTTATGTGCTTAATATAATCTTTTATAGAACAAAAGTTTTTTTTTTTTTTTTTTATTTTAGTGAGGCAAAATTTATCAATTTTTCTTC
>NW_016852936.1:0-1056 GCF_001698545.2 Rhinopithecus bieti | reverse complement strand
TCCTATTTATTTATTTATTTATTTATGTGCAAACTCCTTTAGGAGAATGTTAATATAGGAACTACTGCATGGTAAAGTTGTGAAACTAAATTCATGAAATACAATAAACACAACATAAGTTTTAGGTGTTGATGTTGAAAGTTTTAGCTATTGATATTATTTAGCTACTGATATGATTATCTAGCTGATTTGCTATTCTTAAAAAATGGCAGTGCTGAAAACAATACTATATTGTTTTTGTACATCATCAATAAACATACATTCAACTTAAAATTAAACATTTTAAACATTTTACATTAAACATTAAACATTTTAAAATATGTTGCATGTACATATCATGGCATCAGGGCTATAAAATTGTGGTGCTAGTGCAAAAAGCATTTCTTTAATTCCTTCTTGAAAAAATCAGATATTCCAGATATTGCCATAGCAAATATTGACTTAAGACATGTTAGTGGTTACAGGATGTCTAGCTTTCAGGAAAAATGGACACAAGGATATGGAATTAGAACAACATAGAAAATTGGCTTTATATTCCAACTGAATCCAAATACGGAGCCTCCTGTGAAGGCTGTGTTGGAAGATGTACGGTTTTGAAGTACTCCGAAGCCTTCTCTCTTGCATAGTTACTTCTGGGAATCAAAGGCGATGGAGGGGCCGGGCGCGGTGGCTCAAGCCTGTAATCCCAGCACTTTGGGAGGCCGAGACGGGCGGATCACGAGGTCAGGAAATCGAGACCATCCTGGCTAACACGGTGAAACCCCATCTCTACTAAAATACAAAATTAGCCGGGCGAGGCGGCGGGCGCCTGTAGTCCCAGCTACTTGGGAGGCTGAGGCAGGAGAATGGCATAAACCCGGGAGGCGGAGCTTGCAGTGAGCTGAGATCTGGCCACTGCACTCCAGTCCGGGCGACAGAGCGAGACTCCGCCTCAAAAAAAAAAAAAAAAAAAAAAAAAAAAAGGCGATGGAGGAGGTTGTGACCGAGGATTCCCAAAATGATATTTTCAGAACTGTTTTATTTTGCTTAATTTTTTCTCTACATGTTTATTAGGAA
>NW_016852935.1:0-1056 GCF_001698545.2 Rhinopithecus bieti | reverse complement strand
TTTATTATAAGGTCCTTCAAAAGACATACCTACTTATTATGGATAAATAAATGGAAGAGTCACTTGGTTGCAGAATAAGTATTCACATTATTTGATTGTAGAGACCTTGATTTTAAAAATATATTTTAATCACACACTGTATTCTTCCCCCCTCCTTTCCCTCTAACCCTTTCATTCCTTCCCTCTCTAGACACTCCCCTCTGGCAATATATGCCTATCCAATTATGGTTTTGCTTAAGACATTCCAGAGGCCAATTTTGCTTAAGACATTCCAGAGGCCAATCTTCAACAAACTAGGCATGGAGCTCTGATTGTCCAGTCCTTGCCCATTTGTTTGAGAGAGTGGCAAACAATTAGTTCAGCACTATCCTGAGAAGTCAAGAAAACACCAACCAAACCTGTGGATGGCTGATTACACAAGATAGACACTGGAACAAAGAGTCACAGATCTTGGACTCTGCACTACTCCTTCATGTTTTCCATACCAAGTTTCCCTTTAAAACTCCATGGAAAATTTTAAATTTAAATTTTTTGCAACTATAGTCCACCATCACCTCCATTTGCTTGGCTCTCAGAATTAACCTGCTTTTCCTCCCACCAGCCCTTCTCTCTTCTATTTGGATTTTAAGCATTGAGCAGCCAAACCTGGGTTCAGTTACAAGATGACTAATATTCTAAGAAACATATTACTAAGAAGTAGCTAATTGGTTGAGCTTAAGTTTAAATAAGACAATCTGGTTTCAGAGCACATGCCATCTTTTGTTACTCAAATTACCTAACCTCAAGCCTAAAAGAGTGTGCTTTTCAACTATGTGTGTAGGTGAGTTGTGGTGGTCAGGAAGGAGAATCCTACAGTGAAATAATACGGGGAGTCACACTACAGAAACACATAACTGGTGCTCCTCCAGTTGAAAGATGATTGGAACCTGCTTGTCAGGAATTATGACTTAACCTCTGCAGTTCATGGTGAAGAATCCAAAGTTCACTAAGAAGTACCTATTACTATCCTAAGTTTTTTAAGAGTATTACACTGAAAATATCGCAGTTTTGGTTAAC
>NW_016852934.1:0-1029 GCF_001698545.2 Rhinopithecus bieti | reverse complement strand
TATTTTTATTTTATTTAATGCAATTTAAATTTTATTTGGTTTCAATATTATATCTTCCTATTTGATTTTCATTGTTCCATGCATTTTTTAAAAAATTTTCTTTTGTGTATATACATTAATATTCCTGTCTTTAAATGATACTCATTTTATCTCCACTAGTGGTTTATTAGCTCTTTGCCTTTCTTCATTTAGTGAGAGCTAGATCTAGAATTTGAAATTGATATCTTTAACAAAATTTACTTTCAAATAATATTTCACTGCTTTACCTATAATGGAAAAGCCTTAAAACATTATACTTTCAGAGGTGATGTCAGCAACATAGGGAAATAGGAAGCCCCTGAATCTCCCTCCATCCACTAAAGCACCAAATAAATATGCATTCATGGATCAGTCTCCTCTGAGAGAGAGTCAGAGTCTAGCTGAAAGATTTTAACCAATGGACAACTGGGAAAATATCCACATCTGACAGGAAAGAAGAGTTAAGGCACACTCCACTCAGGCACAGAGCTTGCCCTAGGCACTGCACCATAAAATAGGGAAAATAATTCCCAACATCCAGCTTCTCCCTGTTGAGAGGAGAAATCAGAGTTCGTATACAGTGTCCTAAATCTAAGATCCCCCACTGTTTGTCGCTTAATTCATCAGCAGAGGGAATTAGACACACATGAGTGTCTATAGATCACAGGAAAAAAGCAATCATTTTCTATAGGTGTCTAAGTTCTTTCAGGAGCTTCATAACCTACTAGCAGTGCAGAAATGCGGTTTAAAAATGCAACACCCAGTTTATCCCCAAAAGGAGTTTATGCACCAACTTTTATAGCTACCCATCAAAGAACTCCATCCTAAGCCTCTTACCTCTGGACAGAAGGGCCTAGACATATGTAAGTATCCCAAGATGACAAAACAGATGGTTTTAAATGGGTATGTGAACACTTCCAATGACTACAACTCCTTGCGGTAATGCAGAAAAGGGGTGGAAATACGCAGCTCTGATTTCCTCTCGGGAAGGGGATTACGGCACATACTTCC
>NW_016852933.1:0-325 GCF_001698545.2 Rhinopithecus bieti | reverse complement strand
AGCATGGCCTACAACACCATGTCTGCTCAATGCCATAGTATCCAACCTCTTCTCACTTTTCCTGATTTTTGCTCTCCAGCCCTGCCAGCCTTCTGAGGTTTGTTCCTTGACTGTGCCACCAACAGCCCTGAACACTCCTACTGCCATACTTCACTGCTGCTTCCCTAGTTATATTCCACTTTTCTTTCAGATCCCAGCCTTCTCTCACCCGGCATATCCACCCCTACCACCACCACTACACATACACACACAGACACTCTGCTTTTCTCACACACACACACTCACACACACACATTCTGGCTAAATTAGGTCTCTCCATTGTATG
>NW_016852932.1:0-960 GCF_001698545.2 Rhinopithecus bieti | reverse complement strand
TCCCAGGTTCAAGCGATTCTCATGCCTCAGCCTCCCAAGTAGCTGGGCCTACAGACGTGCACCACTACACCTGGCTTTTTTTTTTTTTTTAGTAGAGACGGGGTTTTGCCATGTTGACCAGGCAGGTCTTGAACTCCTGGTCTTAAGCGATCTGCCTGCCTCGGCCTCCCTAAGTGCTTGGGTTAAAGGCGTGAGCCACTGTGCCGGGCCCGTGTGAGTACTTTTACTTAACTTGCTTTACAATGAAGAGCTAAGGCAGATAAATTAAGTAATTGCCAAGCTCAAATAGATGGTAAGTAATGAAGGAGGAATCCAACCCAGTAACCTGACATCATCCCCTGCATTTTCAACCACTATACTGAACCTATTGTATAAGATGGTTGTAAGTTCATGCATGTGAAATGGATAGCACCTGTTCCTGGCACCTAGTACATATAAATGATAAGTATAAACAGTCCTACTCCATTATTACTATTTTAATATGATTGATGACAATTATTGCTAGTAATTATTATTATCCTGTGGTTGTTATGTAGACCAAATGAGAGAAGAGACTTGAAGCACATGTAAAACTGTAAACTAATAAGCAAACACAAAGATTTATTTTTCTAACATTATCTTTGAGATAGCAGGCCGTGGCTTAAAGACATTAAAGAAATGGCATGAGTTTTGGGATCAGACAATACTGAGTTTGAAATAAATCTCTACCATTTAATAGTATGTGGATTTCCACAAATCAGTTCGAATCTCTGGGCCTCCTCTGTACCATGGACAAATAGTAATAATGATAAGAATAACAATAACAACATATACCACTTAGTGTTATTTTAGGGAGTCAATAAGAAAATATCTATAAAGAACCCGTTATAATACCTGGCATAGATAGGATAGCTGTTCAAACAATAGGAGCTATGTATTTATTATTATAAATAATAATTTATTATTCTTTTAACAGAAGGG
>NW_016852931.1:0-412 GCF_001698545.2 Rhinopithecus bieti | reverse complement strand
ACCCTAGAACTTAAAGTATAATAAAATAAAATAAAATAAAAAAATAAAAAAATAAAACTTTTTTGTGGTTTCCCAGCCCATGAAAATAGTATCCAATGTCTTTAAGTGCATTGCAAAACTCTTCAAGGCCTCCCTCTCCAATCCTCCTAGTCCTTCCTCCCCAGTTTCATCACTCATTATATACCCCATAACCTTTATGCCAGAGTTGTCGTGAACCTCCTCCCATTCCTTCAGTATTTTATGTCTTTTTGCCTCCAGGTCTTTACACATGCTGTTCCTTCTTATTGAAATATTCTTTCCTCTCCCCATTGCCTGGTAGATTAACTCCTCTTGATCCTTCAGATGTCAGCCTTAATGTCACTCTCTCAAGGTGAACATCCCTGAATTCTCTGATGCATTACATAGGATACCG
>NW_016852930.1:0-1736 GCF_001698545.2 Rhinopithecus bieti | reverse complement strand
GAGACAGAGTCTTGTTCTGTCACCCAGGCTGGAGTGCAGTGGTGCGATCTTGGCTCACTGCAACCTCTGCCTCCTGGGTTCAGGTGAAGTTTCCTGCCTCAGCCTCCAGAGTAGCTGGGATTACAGGCACCTGCCACCATATCCAGGTAATTTTTTTTTTATTTTTAGTAGAGATGGGGTTTTACCATGTTGGTCAGGCTGGTCTCAAACTCCTAACCTCAAGTGATCCACCCATCTTGGCCTCCCAAAGTGCTGGGATTATAGGTAGGAGCCACTGCACCTGGCCATGTGTACCTGTTTTAAGTGAGAATTGTAAAGGATCTTAGAAATCATCTTAGCCTAACCTACTTTACTTCCAGATGAGGAAAATAAGGTACAAAGACATCAACTTCCTTGCTTAAATAATATACTAAAAACCAGGCAACAGCGAACTACAATTCAAGTTTCTCAATACCTAGTACAAGTCATTTTATATACCATGAAAAGTTTTCAAGCAGAGAATAAGAGGCAAAGCTGACATTAGTGACAAGTGTGAAAAACACTGGCCACGGCTATAAGTGAAACAGCAATTTTATGTGTACACTACTACTTTATTATTAGTTATAAATATTCTCATCTACAGAACAGTATTTTCTAATATGAAAATACTCTCTATTCTTGGTCTTGTTAATCCACAACAGAATTTATTTATTTTAATCCTCAGCACTCTATTATGAAAAAGGACAAGTGATCAACTTATCAACTATGATAAGTAACAAATTTATCACAGACTGACTTTCAAAAGCAGTTTTCTGAACTTGAGCATGGTTTGTTTAAATTCAACCAAGTATCTCTGCTCTACACCTACACAATAACCACCAAAGTTCAAAATTATGACTAAAATACTGTAATATCATAAGGTGCCATCTAAAAAAACAAGTTATATGTTTTTATGGTAATCTAGCTCTTTGAAAATTGGCTATTAAATTCATTGTCATGTAAAACCCAAACATTCAATTAAACAAAGATGATCCCCATCAACCTGAGTTGTGAATTGTTTTATCAAGTTAGTCCTCATGAAGCAGCATAGAGCAGTAGTAAAGGGCTCAACTCTGAAGTCTGTCTGAAGTCTGTCAACCAGCTCTGCTACTTGCTAGTTGTTTGGATTTTACACAACATCTCTTTCCTCAATATTTCACCTAATTAAATGGAGATAATAGTATCAACTTTCAGAGGGCAGTTACAAGGATAATTATTTATGTAACTTTTACAATGCTGCATGTGTTTGTTAAATTTAAAATAAAACTAAATGCTATGATACACATCTTTCCCCATTTTACAGATGAGAATCCTAAATTTACAAAATCATTTGCCCAAGGCCACATACTTTATCAGTAAGTGGAGGATCATCTTGAAGCCCATTGGTATTACATGAATTCGGACAGTTATTCCTTTTGTTCCGCATGTCTCCCCTTTTTAAAGCTCTCAATTTAAGCACTATGGAAAAAGTCTAGATCATGTGGTTCCAGAAACAAGAGGATATCCAACTTAGAAACATTATCCTTATAATGCATGGCAAAACAGTACGATTACATCTGGTTATATATAAAGTGTTTTAATGTTCTGCTTTGTGCATTAAAAAACACCTAGAGTTAATTAAAACTAAGCTTGGTCCCTTTATCATCAAAGGGAAAAAAGGGGCTTTTTTGGGGAAAAAAAAAAGGGAAAACGGGAAAAAAAAAAAAAAAAAAAGAGAG
>NW_016852929.1:0-415 GCF_001698545.2 Rhinopithecus bieti | reverse complement strand
GTAGAAAGAAGCTTTTTGAGAAACTACTTTCTGATGCGTTAATTCATCCCACAGAGTTACATCTTTATTTTCATGGAGCAGTTTGTAAACACGGTTTCCCTGGAATCTGCAAAGGGATATTTGGAAGTGCATTGAGTTCTACAGTGGGAAAAAAATCAGATAAAAACTAGAAAGAATCTTTCTGAGAAACTGCTTTGTGATGTGTGAATTCATCTCACAGAGTTACCTGTTGTTTTCATTGCTCAGTTTGCTATCACTCTTTTCTTGGAATCTTCAATGGGATATTTCAGAACGCATTGAAGCTTATGGTGATAATGGAAATATCCTCATATAAAAACTAGAAAGAAGCTTTCTGAGAAACTGCTTTGTGATTTGTGAGTTCCTCTCACAGAGTTACACGATTATTTAAAAGGAT
>NW_016852928.1:0-414 GCF_001698545.2 Rhinopithecus bieti | reverse complement strand
GCCCATCAATGATAGACTGGATAAAGAAAATGTGGCACATACACACCATGGAATACTGCAGCCATAAAAAAGAATGAGTTCGTGTCCTTTGCAGGGACATGGGCGAAACTGGAAATCATCATCCTCAGCAAACTAACACAGGAACAGAAAACCAAACACTGCATGTTCTCACTCATAAATGGGAGTTGAACAATGAGAACACATGCACACAGGGAGGGGAATATCACACACTGGAGCCTGTCAGGGAGTGAGGGGAAAGGGGAGGGAGACCATTAGGACAAATACCTAATGCATGGGGGACGTAAAACCTAGATGACAGGTTGATAGGTGCAGCAAACCACCACGGCACATGTATACCTATGTAACCAACCTGCACGTTTAGCACACGTATCCCAGAACTTAAAGTAAAAAAAA
>NW_016852927.1:0-1056 GCF_001698545.2 Rhinopithecus bieti | reverse complement strand
GCCAAAAAAAAAATTTTTTTTTTAATTTAATTTTTGAGACGGAGTCTCACTCTGCCACCCAGGCTGGAGTATAGTGGCACAATCTCAGCTCACTGCAACCTCTGCCTCCTGGGTTCAAATGATTCTCATGTCTCAGCCTCTGGAATAGCTGGGATTACAGGCATGTGCCAACATGCCCAGCTAATTTTTATATTTTTAGTAGAGACAGGGTTTTGCCCATGTTGGCCAGGCTGGTGTCAAACTCCTGGCCTCAGATGATCCGCCCACCTCAGTCTCCCAAAGAGCTGAGATTACAGGCGTGAGCCACCGTACCCGGCCAGCATTTTTAATTTTATACGAAATAGAATAGAATAGAAAATACCAGTATGCATTGCACAAAGTAAGGGTAGGGCCTGTTTGGCGAAGGTCATTCTGTTCCAGGCATACATATAAGTATGTGAGTACTGGGTTGCAATGTAAAATGTGTTTTTTACTATGTGTTGTGTTAAAAATTTTTGAAATAGTGTAAAAAATACAGGTCCCAGGCTAGACTTGGTGGCTCACACCTGTAACCCCAGCATTTTGGCAGGAGGATTGTTTGAGCCCAGGAGTTAAAAGCCAGACCTCATCTCTATGAAAAAAAAAAAAAAAAAGAATTAGCCAGGTGTGGTTGTGTACACCTGTGGTCCTAGCTACTCAGGAGGCTGAAGTGGAAGGATCGCTTGAGCCTGGACGGTAGAGGCTGCAGTGAGTCATGAAGTCATGATTGCATCACTGCCCTCCAGTCTGGGTGACAGAGCAAGACCCTGGACCCTGTCTTTAAAAAAAAAAAAAAAAAAAATTCTCCAGTCCCCACATCAGTCTGGCTGGGGAGAGTTCTGAAATCTGCATTTTGTTTTTTCTTGAAACAGTCTTGCTCTGTTGCCCAGGCTGGAGTGCAGTGGTGCCATCTTGGCTCACTGCAACTTCTGCCTCCCAGGTTCAAATGATTCTCCCACCTCAGCCTTGCGAGTAGCCGGGACTACAGGCACGCGCCACTATACCCGGCTAATTTTTGTTTTTTGTTTATTTTTAGAT
>NW_016852926.1:0-683 GCF_001698545.2 Rhinopithecus bieti | reverse complement strand
ACCATGGCACTCCAGCCTGGGTGACAAATAGAATCCCCGTCTCAAAAAAAAAAAAAAAAAAAAAAAAAGGAAAAAAAGGAAAAAAAAGAAAAAAAGAAAGGTACAAAAGTAATGTTAGAAAAAGTAATCATTGTCCATGCATTTCAAAGAAATTCCCAATCACTTTTGCAAATGGAACTACAGCACAATGCCTTATTTTTTGTAAGACATTAGAAATATGCAAGTAGCCAATTTTTTTCCAAATGAGTTTTGTACTAAATGAATATTACATTTTCTGATTTGTAAATATGGATATCTGGATACGACCTTAACACATACTTGTCATGACCAAAACATTAAAGACATTTATTTTAAAATAGCTTTCTCTGGGTTTGTTGATTCTGAAATTGAGTGGCTGATACTCCTTTAAATGAATGACCTACTTACTGGATGAAAAATACAGTGAAAATCCAATAGATATAACAACGGGATACTCAATAATGTTTGAGTTAATGATGATTAACTGGTAAATAATGTTGTATTATTGAAATGCCTTAAAGATACTTAATGCTTAGTGATTTTTGTTTAGAGATCTTACTAAGGATCTGCATTAGAAATAACAATAATTGATAGAGCCAAACATTCTGAAAGGATGATTGAATTTCAGAAATTTCTTTCCTCTTACAAGAGGGATATATCCCAAA
>NW_016852925.1:0-1433 GCF_001698545.2 Rhinopithecus bieti | reverse complement strand
TGAGAAGGAGTCTCACTCTGTCACCCTGGCTGGAGTGCAATGCTGCAATCGCAATCTTGGCTCACTGCAACCTCCACCTCCTGGGTTCAAGCAATTCTCCTGCCTCAGCCTCCCAGGTAGCTGGGACTACAGGTGCTTACCATCACACCCGGCTAATTTTTGTATTTTTAGTAGAGACAGGATTTCACCATGTTGGCCCAGCCAGATCAATTCTTTAATATTGTCACTTTCTTTAGGAAGTTGCTCTTAAGTTGTTTTTCTACTCTTAATTATTATAAATTAAACTACAGTGAACATTTCTTTACATAAATTTTTGTACATTTTCCTAATTATTTCCTTGAGATTCCTTGAGGTGGAATTGCTGGTCAAAGAGTCACTTTACTAAAACATAAATTTGATCTTTACCACAATTTCATATCCTTTATCTTATTCTATCCTCTAAATAAAGCTGGGAAATAAAGCTGGAAAGACAGGGATGATTATTTCCATTTGATCAAGAAGGAAATTGAAAGTGAGAAATTAAAAGGATTTGCCCAAATCTCACAGCTAACAGCCAAGACTAGACTTAGTACCCTGCGGTGTTATGAAAAAGTTTAAAATCAATGCTCTACCCCTCAGATGAATTATTAGGTAAGTCATATTCCCTCTCTAAGCCACAGCACTTTTACCTTAAAATAGAGAAAATACCACCTACTTCACAGAGCTTGGTACAAATAGAATGAGTAGTACTGTACATAAACAATCTGACACAGTTTCTTGGCCCAGGGAGGTACTGAACATATATTATTTCACTGTCGTCTTTAATTCACTCTGCAGGCAAATCTTGTTCAACTGCCCTCTCCCTGATCGTGGCTCCATTATTTGGGCCTGTTTTACAATTAACTGTTTGCTCCCTCTTCTGGATTCAAGGGGGCTTTATCCATACTTACTTCTGGTCAACGCTAGACCTATAGTAAATCCTTAGAGGGTGTTATGTCTTTCAAGAAACACATATAGAGCATTTTTCAAGTGCCAGACTATCAGTGTAAATGTCAGATTATTGGTCTTCATTTTTCTGATGTAGCCCAGCTTCACACTCTTAAACTGCTACAATTAGAAGGAACTTTGGAGTAGCAGCTTTATGGTAACAAAAAGCCTGGCTACTGGGCCCAGCTTTCCCAGTAACTCAATGTGTAAACTTGGCCAACCTACTTAAATTCTATGCCTCAGTGTCCTCATCTAACAATAATACCTACTTTCACAAGGTGCTGTGAATTTTAAATAA
Organism: Rhinopithecus bieti; assembly: GCF_001698545.2. Lineage (NCBI taxonomy): Eukaryota > Metazoa > Chordata > Mammalia > Primates > Cercopithecidae > Rhinopithecus > Rhinopithecus bieti. Next base: position 169 of record NW_016852925.1, on the reverse strand, counting down.
GAGAAATGTATGTGCTGAGAAAAATACATGTAGCCTTGTGTAGAATCAGTGAGAAATTTGTCTGCCTTTATTAGCGATGACTGCCACAGATATGAGACTAGGGAGTGATGGCAACAGTAAAAAATTGTTTCAGTTCCTGATCTACCTCCATTTATCTTACAGGTTAAAA
>NW_016852924.1:0-406 GCF_001698545.2 Rhinopithecus bieti | reverse complement strand
TTTTTTTTTTTTTTTGAGACGGAGTCTCGCTCTGCCACCCAGGCTGGAGTGCAATGGCCGGATCTCAGCTCACTGCAAGCCCGCCTCCTGGGTTTATGCCATTCTCCTGCCTCAGCCTCCCAAGTAGCTGGGACTACAGGCGCCCGCCACGTCGCCCGGCTAGTTTTTTTTATTTTTTTTTTTTTTTTTTATTAGAGACGGGGTTTCACCGTGTTAGCCAGGATGGTCTCGATCTCCTGACCTCGTGATCCGCCCGTCTCGGCCTCCCAAAGTGCTGGGATTACAGGCTTGAGCCACCGCGCCCGGCAGTCCATCCCCTTTTTAATCGATACAGGGTTACCCACTCCACATTACCTTCTTTTCAAGGGCCTGTTTCCCTTGCCGCCTTAACTGTTGTGAGTATTAA
>NW_016852923.1:0-1562 GCF_001698545.2 Rhinopithecus bieti | reverse complement strand
AAAGCAACAGCTCAGCGTGTTCCCCATGGGGTAACTCGGGTCCTCTCTAGCAGCTTGGGCCTTCCCTTGCTTCCAAGTCTGCAGAGCTTAGCACTTCCACCTCTTCCCAGCAAAGGCACGCTGGCAGGGCCAGCCCCTGGCTATGGGGCTGCACCCCACCAACAGCCCGCACCCCGCCTCAGCCGCCTCCCCTGAGCTGACTCCTCTGCAAGGGTCCCTTGGGAACCTGCTTGGTTTATTTAGAACGGGTCTAGATGCAACAAGCCCGAGAGCTGTGATTGCGGAGAAGAGCGCACAGACGGAGCTCCTCCTCCTTCCACTGCTTCGCACCAACTGAAGGAGGTTGCCCTGCCAACCGCCCGCGCTCCCTCCTGGTTCCCAGGAACCAATCAGGCCCAGAGTACCCTCCACGCGGCCCCGCCCCATTGTGAGGTGGGAGCCTAGGCTTCTGGCTCACCAGGCCCCGCCCTGCTGGCAGCCCCGCCCCCCCTTTCATTCATTGCTGGCTGCTGGGAGCCTTCAGGTTTCTCCACTGTGAGGAAGATCTGATGGTTTCAGCCAAGGAAAAGACTTATGTAAAAGAAAACCGGGCCTGGAGCGGTGGTTCACACCTGTAACCCAAAACTTTGGGAGGCCGAGGCGGGCAGGTCACGAGGTCAGGAGATCGAGACTATCCTGGCTAACATGGTGAAAACCGGTCCCTAGTAAAATACCAAAAAAAAAAAAAGCCGGGTGTGGTGGCACGCGCATGTAGTTCCAGCTACTCGGGAGTTGAGGCAGGAGAATAGCTTGAACCTGGGAGGCGGAGGTTGCAGTTAGCCAAGACCGCACAGCTGCACTAAAGCCTGGGCGACAGAGCAAGACTACCTCTCAAAAAAAAAAAAAAAAAAAAAAAAAAAAAGAAGAGAAAGGGAGGGGAAGTGAGGAGGAGAGGAGAGGAGAGAAAACCACACATAATAATATTTTAAATGTGATCATAATTGCTTTTTTCTTTTTTTGCTTTTTTTTTTTCTCTTTTATTTTCTTTTAGATGGAGTGTCCCTCTTGTTGCCCAGGCTGGAATGCAATAGCGCGATCTCGGCTCACCATAAACTCCACTTCCTGGGTTCAAGTGATTCTCCTGCCTCAGCCTCCCGAGTAGCTGGAATTACAGGCATGCGCCACCTTGCCCAGCTAATTTTGTATTTTTAGTACAGAAGGAGTTTCTCCATGTTGGTCAGGCTGGTCTGGAACTCCCGACCTCAGGTGATCCACCCGCCTCGGCCCCTCAAAGTGCTGGGATTACAGGCGTGACCCACTGCGGTCGGACAGTAAGCACTTTTAATTATGTACTAGGTGCATAGCTCCAGACAAAGAACAGTGCCTAGAGTTACACTTCTGCTTATCTAGAAGGATCAAGTCTAAGGGCATGAATTTTTAGACAACTAAAGCAAGTATCAGAAGCAAAATTTTAACTTAAATGAACTAACAGGGACACTGATTAATTCAGAACAAATTTCTAAATTTTGGAGACATTTTAATTTTATCTATAATCTTAAAACAATCTATAGGAGATATATATA
>NW_016852922.1:0-1433 GCF_001698545.2 Rhinopithecus bieti | reverse complement strand
TAGAACTTAAAGTATAATAACAAAAAGAAAAAAAATTATGTTAAATATACCAAAATGCCATACAATTATCACACTTAAAAATTCGTCACTCCTTGAAATAGGAAAGCTTTTACACTGTTGGTGGGAGCGTAAACTAGTTCAATCATTGTGGAAGACAGTGTCATGATTCCTCAGGGATCTAGAACCAGAAATACCATTTGACCCAGCGATCCTATTGCTGGGTATATACCCAAAGGATTATAAATCATGCTACTATAAAACACATGCACATATATGTTTATTGCAGCACCATTCACAATAGCAAAGACTTGGAACCAACCCAAATGTCCATCAATGATAGACTGGATTAAGAAAATGTGGCACATATACACCATGGAATACCATGCAGGCATAAAAAAGGATGGGTTCATAACCTTTGTAGCAACATGGATGAAGTTGGAAACCATCATCCTGAGCAAACTATCGCAGGAACAGAAAACCAAACACTGCATGTTCTCATTCACAGGTGGGAATTGAACAATGAGAACACTTGGACACAGGGCGGGGAGCATCACACACTAGGACCTGTCATTGGGTGGGGGGATGGGGGAGGGATAGCATTAGGAGGAATACCTAAGGTAAATGACGAGTTGACGGTTGCAGCGAACCAACATTGCACATGTATACATATGTGAGAAAAATACATGCTGTGCACATGCACCCTAGAACTTAAAGTATAATAAAAAATTCATCACTCCTTAAAATTACCAAATATCCAAAGTTGAATTTCCAGTTATATCATAAATATTATAATATTCTTTTAGCAGCTGTTTGTTTGAATCAGGATCCAAATGAGGTACCAACATTAGGACTGGTTGGTAAGCTCTTGTCTGTTTTAATTTGTAAATTTCTTCTCCATTTTTCCCTTTTATAATGTATTTATTGAAGAAACTAGGAAATTTGTCTTATAAAATTTTCTAAAGTCTGAATTTTGGTGATTGCATCTCAGAGGTACCATTTACGTTTCACTGCCCCCTGCATTGCCCCAAAATAGGTAGTTGGATCCAAAGGCTTGATCAGATTCATGTATGACTTTTTTCAGGAGGGGTAGGAATACTTCATTGCATGGTGTTGCATTCTTCCATCAGGGGCCTATTATATGTTTGGCTGTTTCTTTTTGAGATGTTTGTGGCAGTTGATGTAAAATGTGTAGATGCATTAATTAATTTGGGTTGCAAAATGATAATATCCTAATTGTAACATTCTTTCTTAATTTATTATCTGGACTACTCCTATAAAGGGAAACTTCACCTGATCAACTATTTAGTTACCATAAGATACATATTATATTCAGGAAAGGCAAGGCAAGTGTTGAGTTTTTTCCTTTACCAAGTTTCAAAATGGTGTTTTTCACTAGCAGCTTCCAGTGGTGACCAGTTTATTTTCTTAAACCT
>NW_016852921.1:0-414 GCF_001698545.2 Rhinopithecus bieti | reverse complement strand
TTCTTCTTCTTCTTCTTCTTCTTTTCTTCTTCTTCTTTTTTCTTCTTCTTTCTTCTTCTTCTCCTTCTCCTTCTTCTTATTTCTTCTTCTCCTTTTCCTCCTCCTCCTCCGCCGCTGCCTCCTCCTCCTCCTCCTTCTTCCTCTTCCTCCTCCTCCTCCTCTTCTTCTTCTTCTTCTTCTTCTTCTTCTTCTTCTTCTTCTTCTTCTTCTTCTTCTTCTTCTTCTTCTTCTTCTTCTCTTTCTTCTCTCTTCTTACTCATTTTCTCTTCTTCTTCTCCTTCTCTTCTTCTTCTTCTTCTTCTTTTTCTCCTCCTCCTCCTCCTCCTCCCTCTTCTTCTTCTTCTTCCTCTTCTTCTTCTCCTTCTCTTCTTCTCCTTCTCCTCCTTCTCCTCCTCCTCCTCCTTCTCCTCCTCC
>NW_016852920.1:0-1734 GCF_001698545.2 Rhinopithecus bieti | reverse complement strand
TAAAATACAAAATAAGCCAGGAATGGTGGTGCATGTTTGTAATCTCAGCTACTCGGGAGGCTGAAGCAGGAGAATCGCTTGAACCCGGGAGGCAGAGGTTGCAGTGAGCCGAGATTGTGCCATTGCACTCCAGCCTGGGCAACAAGAGTGAAACTCCGTCTCAAAAAAAAAAAAAAAAAAGAAAAAAAGAAAAAAGAAAATATTTTTATACAGGTGAACAATGTATTTGTGTTTTAAGCTAAGTGTTATTACAAGAGCCCAAATGTTTTTTAAAAAGTAAAAAGTATATAAAGTTAAACCATTACAGTAAGCTAAGGCTAATTTATTATCAAAGAAAGAAAACTATTTTTTATGAACTTAATGTGGCCAAGTGTCAGTGTTCACAAAGTTTACATTAGTGGCCAGTAATGTCCTAGGCCTTCACATCCACTCACCACCCACTGGTGACTCACCCAGAGCCACTTCCAGTCCTGCAAGCTCCATTCATTGTAAGTGCCCTAAACCTGTGTGACATTTTTATTTTTTATACCATACTTTTACTGTACCTTGTCTATGTTTGTATCTGTTTAGATACACAAATGCCGTTTTTTTTTTTTTGTTGTTGTTTGTTTGTTTTTAGACAGGCCTGGCTCTGTCACCCAGGCTGGAGTGCAGTGGTGCAATCTCAGCGAATCTCCACCTCCTGGGTTCAAGCGATTCTCCTGCCTCAGCCTCCCAAGTAGCTGGGACTACAGGTACCTACCGCCATGACTGTCTAATTTTTGTATCTTTAGTAGAGAGAGGGTTTCACCATGTTGGCCAGGACGGTCTTGAACTCCTGACCTCAGGTGATCCACCTGCCTTGGCCTCCCAAAGTTCTGGGATTACAGGCATGAGCCAGCATGCCTGGCCTAGATCCACAAATATTAATACTTACCATTGTGTCACAATTGCCTACAATATTCAGTACAGTCCCACATTGTACAGGTGCGTAGCAGGCTGCCTCATCTAGGTCTTCGTCACGATGTTCACACTACCACAAAATTGCCTAATGACATGTCTCAAAACGTATCCCTGTTCTTAAGCAACACATGACTATAAATAGATACATTTGAAAATAAATTTTTATTTAAAAAGAGTATTTGTTTAGAAATAATATTTATTTTAAAAGAATGACAAACACATAGCATGTTAACATTAGTAATTTTTTTTTGTTTTTGTTTTTTTTTTGAGACGGAGTCTCGCTCTGTGGCCCAGGTTGGAGTGTAGTGGCACGATCTCAGCTCACTGCAAGCTCCACCTCCCGGGTTCCCGCCATTCTCCTGCCTCAGCCTCCGAGTAGCTGGGACTACAGGCGCCGCCGCCAGGCCCGGCTAGTATTTTTTGTATTTTAGTAGAGACGGGGTTTCACCGTGTTAGCCAGGATGGTCTTGATCTCTTGACCTCGTGATCCACCCGCCTTGGCCTCCCAAAGTGCTGGGATTACAGGCTTGAGCCACCGCGCCCGGCCAACATTAGTAATTATTTTAAATGAAAAATAAGTATGTTCTGAAACCACAACAACAAAGTTGACAATAAGGGTGACATTATTTTTCATTTTTGTCAATATCTTTAATGTCTCGCTTGACAGGAGACAGGTAGATTGTCATATCTGCTTCTGCATGAGTCTGTTGTGATACATTGTTTCGGCTGAAGTGTGTAAGGAATATCCAGCCGCTCACAAACATGCTGTTGGAAAAGGGATGAGTAATTCAA
>NW_016852919.1:0-1734 GCF_001698545.2 Rhinopithecus bieti | reverse complement strand
CTAGAGTGTGGTAGATGGATTGGATTCTGAGGCCACACTCAGGAAACAGTACCATATATCTTCTATATCAAAAGTAGAGGTTGTGAATTGGTTATGGTATTCTTTCCTGAGTGTGGCCTCAGAATCCAATCCATATACCACACTCTAGCAGCAGCAAAATCCATCAGAGATGCTTGCAAGATGAAACCACCGGCCATGCGTGGGCCCTGGAGAAACCCCTATCTACGTCCTGTTTAGAGTTGGCAGAGTGGAGCTATAACAAGCCTGGAAGTAGGACAGGAAAAGAAAAGTGAAATCAGGAAAATTTCAGGAAAAATAACTTATTTACAAATCCATCTGCTTAATCAACAGTACTGACTCTGTGACATGCCAGGCTCAAGCCTGATACAGATGTACATGGTGATCATAAAAAGATCACAAAAAGATCTCTGGCTACAGGTTACCAACATGCAATTCCAATACCACCAGCTCTCTCTTCTATGACACTGAAAGGCTCTGGGGGGCACAAAGCAGGCAGGAAAGTCAGGTTCACTTAAGAAACCAGAAATGGCCCAGATGAGTCACTAGCTTAGACATGCCAAGTCCATTGTTGGAACCCATGGGACTAGATATGTTTCAGGATTCAGGTTCTTTTGAATTTTAAAAAGACAATATGGTATATGTACCATACATTATTTAATACCCCAGTGGAGTCTGATGAAACACCTTGTAATAAAACACATTAATAATTAAAACATGATTATTCAAACGAACAGAGATAAGTAAACACTCTAAATAAATTCATCTCAGTTAAAACAATCTTAACAACATGAAAATATTCCAGTTTTAGATGGTTTGGTTTTAGAATTCCAGATAAAGGTTTGTGCACCTGTATTAAGAATAATGTTGAAAACATAAATTTAAGACACAAGCTAATTATGTTTCTCTGATTTCTAGAAGAGACATCCCAAATCACAGGTTGATAGTTAATAAAGACATGTAAACTTTTTCCCTAAGAGATTATTGATAAGTTAATATAAATTTAAGACGCAGGATAGAGTCTGGAGGTGACAGAGTATGCAAGGAAGTTACATAAACACAAACAAAACACTAGAAAACTGCAGGACCTTGTGAACAGGGATCCTGCCATAACTAAGCCAAAGGGGTCAAAAAAAAGCTCACGCTTCTGTAATTCATTTCAAGTGGGGACCAGATTATCAGAGCATCTGAGACCTGACTGTAGCTCAGAGGCAAAAGTGTCTAAGAAACACAATAACTTGTTCTTAGTTGCTACATACAGTGGAGGCTTTTCAGTCCTCATTTGCCATCCTCTCAGCAGAACAGGTGGCCACTGACCAAGTTCCTTCTCTTGTCCTCCATGACAACACAGCCTCATTTTTCTCTGTTCTCTTTGCTCATCTCAGCCCCTGAAGCCAACTCATTTCTTCTACCACCTCTTGGCACCAGTGCTCCTCCAGAATCTACTGTGAGCACTTGCTCAGTGATATGGTGTGGCTGTGTCCCCACCCAAATCTCACCTTGAATTGTAGCTCCCAAAATCTCCATGTGTCATGGGAGGGACCTGGTGGGAGGTAATTGAATCATGAGGTTGGGTTTTTCCCATGCTTTTCTCATGCTAGTGAATAAGTCTCATCATGAGAGCTGATGGTTTTACAAAGGACAGCTCCCCTGCATAGGCTTTCTTTTTTGTTGTTGTTGTTTTTTGTTTTGTTTTTATTATACTTTAAGTTCTAG
>NW_016852918.1:0-916 GCF_001698545.2 Rhinopithecus bieti | reverse complement strand
CGCGTCGCAGGTTGTGTGACTTTGGGTTTGACCTGCCTGGAGATGAGCTAATCCCGCCGTATAATAGACTCCGGGGAGATAGGGAAAATGGCTGCGGCGCTATCTGCGTCGCCATGGGGACCATCGCGCGCGCGCGGGCGGGGCGCGAGCCTGGAAAAATACAGCCTTTGTCGGCGGCGCGTGTCACTCACGGCGCGGGGACCTCAGGCGGCGGGCTCGGGCTTCCTTGTCCCAGCTGCAGAGGCTCTGAGGCTCGGATGCCCGGGTGTCCCCAGACTCCACGGACGGCCCCTCTTCCTTCCACATTCGCACTTTCCGTTTTGATCAAGAAAGTCTCCCGTGACACAGCATGTTCCACCCCATCGCTCTGGCGTCTGTCACCTCCGCACACACCATTCCCTGTCGCTTCCCCAGCCCGGAGTCCACCCACGCTGGCACATGGACAGGACCCGACGACCGCCCTTCCCCCGTGCCCCTCTCGCAGCTCACCTGGGCACACCTGGGCAGAGATACAGCAGGACACACACAGCCTCACGCAGACCCGAGCACACCCCAAAGGCACGCCGGGCGGGAGCGGTGACACTTGCACGCTCATGCCCGGCAGGCACAGGAAGCTTATGTGCCCCGAAACACAACGTAGGGTGGGCAACTGCATGCACACAGCACATCCACCCTAGCGGCCTCTGGCGTGCGCCCCTAAACAGCCACCTCCAGAGCAGACACAGTGAGGCACTCGCAGGATGCTTATCCGCTGCCCTCGGACACGGGGGCTTGCACTCCCATTCCTCCGCCACGTGTCCAGCCACCCTGGGCCGCATGCTTGCCCACAAGCTTAGTGTGGCACCGCCTCCTGTGTGGACCCTCCAACCACCTCATCGGCCGCCTCCGAGGACTTAGCACACACGCATGAGTGTAT
>NW_016852917.1:0-408 GCF_001698545.2 Rhinopithecus bieti | reverse complement strand
CTCACGATCTGATGGTTTTATGGCTTAGCACTTCTTGCTGCTGCCATGTGAAGAAAGACATCTTTGCTTTCCCTTCTGAGGTGCCTCCAGCCATGTGGAACTGTCAGCCCATTAAACCTCTTTGTTCTTGGCCGGATGCGGTGGCTCATGCCTGTAATCCCAGCACTTCGAGAGGCCGAGGCGGGCGGATCACGAGTTCAGGAGGTCAAGACCATCCTGGCGAACATGGTGAAACCCCGTCTCTACTGAAAATACAAAAAAATTAGCCAGGTGTGGTGGCGGGCATCTGTAGTGTCAGATTCTAGGGAGGCTGAGGCAGGAGAATGGCATTAACCCGGGAGGCAGCGGAGCTTACAGTGAGCGGAGATCGTGCCACTGGACTCCAGCCTGGGCGACAGAGTGAGACTC
>NW_016852916.1:0-1030 GCF_001698545.2 Rhinopithecus bieti | reverse complement strand
GTTGTGCACATGTACCCTAGAACTTAAAATATAATTTAAAAATATATATATAAATGATCGGTAGTAGCTTCCAGCATTATTGTGCAAGCTTATAACATACCATTCTTTAACAGAAGTTAGTGAGTATTTATTGAGCCCTTTTTAAGGGCAAGAAACCGAAGGAATGAATATCTGGAATTGAAATTTCTGGACTCAGCAGATCAATGGGAGAGATATTTGGGAAAGACAAAGGAACACTGCTGCTATCTTGATATCACATAACAGACACTGTTCACTTACGACATATAGAGTTGGTGCGTGCTGTGCCCTATATTTGGCTACAGGCTGGAAATGACAAGATTTCATTCATCCAGCACAACCATTCCACTTACACATCCACGTAAAGGTGATGCCACTACAGCAAGTTTTGTCCATTTTTCTTTTTGTATATGAACTCTTACTGTGACTTTGGCACCTTCTACAATGACACTGGAATGCCCCTCAAGCTTCACTCTCGGTTCCTTAATATTGCCTCTTTCTCTCCAAAATGCATTACAGAGCAGTGCATCAATATCCAGGAAACTTAAAAAGCTTCATTCTCCAGCCCCAGGCTATTCAATTCTACCCAGAGCATATGACTTCAGATCTCCTGCTTGAGGTTGGGCAGGGAGATCTTGGCCTTCTAGTCAACCTGCTTTGGGTTTCACTCCTTTAGCAGAGGAGTAAATTTAACACCTGGGCCAGCACTTTGTATCCTCAATCCCTTTTGGCATCACTGGGCTTACATTTCTACAGATTTGGATAAAGCAACAGATCTAACAGAAATTCTTAGTTGTGGCCGCTGCCGGTGCTAGATTAGATTTCTCCCAACCTCTGATAACTTGCCAGTAAGTCTTTCATAGGAGTCCTGTCAATTTCCTCCTGCTTCATTGCATGTCTTTGCAATCACCTAAATAATTCTACCTGATTCTTCCTTTTCTTTTCTTCCTTATTCCAAGAATTCCTTTTTCCCTGGTCATTTGCTTTCTTGTACATAGTCCAGATTTTTTTT
>NW_016852915.1:0-1105 GCF_001698545.2 Rhinopithecus bieti | reverse complement strand
GAGCTCACCAGACGCCTTCTGCCCCCACCTCCCTCCCAGTCAGAGCTCACCAGCTCCCAAAACTTCACCAGTTCCAGCGAGCTTTCTTTCAAAATGATACAACTTTTCTTGAAAGTTTGCAATTATTTCAAAACAAGGACAACAAAATCAAAGCCAGAAAAGGTGTGCACACAAACAACAGTGAGAACAAAACAAGGTGACTAACCAGCTTCTATGCTCCGCCCCAGGCTTGGGCCTGCTCTCTCTTTGTTAGAAACCAGTGACAAAGCTGGGGACAGTTGAACTTTTATTAGCACCCACCTGGGACTTTCCTCTTGAGGGAGCCGGGACTGGCCTTGAAGGAAAAGGGACGTAATTTCTCCTCACAGCATGCGGTGTTCTGTGGTCTGGGCCTTGTGTCGCTGAAAGGCACCTCGAGGACCTCGCTCTGAGTCCCTCCTTTGGGAAACACGCTGTGAATCGGGGGCGGCACCGCGGGTCACTGTGTGAGGGACGAGACAGTCGTGCCTGCGCCCAGGGGAAAGCCCGGCCCCCTCCGTCACCCTCGTCCAGTGGCATCTGTGGGATTTCTCCCCAGCCATGACCAAGGCTGTTCTCGTTCCTCACCACCGAACTACCCACAGGGAGGAGGCAGCCAATGCTTTGGGTTCTGCAGGAGCTGACCTGGGTTCACGCCCGGTGCAGTCCCGGGCCAAAGCACTGCCTCTCTGAGCTCGTTTTCTCCTTGGTGAAGTGAGGGCGGTAATAGGGAAGGCCGCCTCGCAGGACAGACTGCGGGGGATGATTGGATTCCGGAGCTGCTGTTCGGCCCGCGGTCGGGTGCTAATCCCGGCGAGGAGAGACCAACTGCCCTTGACTGGGATGGCATCTGGTGGTCACACGTGGTATTGCTGCCTCCTCCCAGGGTACCGCCGGCGACACTCACTCACGAGGCTTATTGAAATTCTGTTTTAATCCCAGCACGTTGGGAGGCCGAGACGGGCGGATCACGAGGTCAGGAGATCGAGACCATCCTGGCTAACACGGTGAAACCCCGTCTCTACTAAAAAAAAAAAAAAATACAAAAACTAGCCGGGTGAGGTGGCGGGCGTCTGTAGTCCCAGCT
>NW_016852914.1:0-407 GCF_001698545.2 Rhinopithecus bieti | reverse complement strand
TTTATTAAAAAATATGGCTCTTGATAATAGATTAATACCATATGAATCGGACACTTGGACAAAATCTGTTCTCACTCCATCGCAGTACATGCAGTTTAAAACCTGGTCAGCTGATGAAGGTCAAACTCAGTCAAGGGAAAATACACGAGTGCAGCCACCTGTGCCTGTTTTCTTTGAACAGCTAGTGGGAATCAGCCCTAACTGGGGTTGATTAGAGAATCAAGCAGTAATGGAGGATGTTGCCATTGTTCAGTTGTGCTCTGTGTGCTTACAGGCATGGGAAAGGATAAATGTTACAGAAGAAAAATATCCTTCTTTCAGTTCTGTCTGATAAGGACCTAAAGAACCACATGTTGATTTTATTGCTTGGCTCCAAGAGGCTGTGTATAAAGCTGTAACTTATAAAA
>NW_016852913.1:0-408 GCF_001698545.2 Rhinopithecus bieti | reverse complement strand
GCATTTTTTTTCATGGAGAAGTTTGCTAACACTGTTTTCGTGGAATTTGCAAAGGGATATTTCAGAGCATATTGAGGCCTATGACGAAAAAAGAATTATCCTCAGATAAAAACTAGACAGAAGGTTTCTGAGGAACTTCTTTGTATGTGTGAATTTGTCTCACAGAGTTACACCTTACTATTCATGGATCAATTTGCTGAAACTCTTTTCGTGGAATCTGCAAAGGGTTATTTTGGAGTGCATTGAGGCCTATAGTGAAAAGGAAATATCCTCATAGAAAAACTAGAAAGAAACTTTCTGAGAATCTGCTTTGTGATGTTTGAATTCAAGGCACAGAGTTTCACTGTACTTTTCATGGAGCAGTTTGCTAACACTGTATTCTTGGAATCTACAATAGCTTATTTCAGA
>NW_016852912.1:0-1737 GCF_001698545.2 Rhinopithecus bieti | reverse complement strand
TTTCCTTAACCTCCTATAAGTATCTTTTGTTTGCTAATTTTTTAATTTATAAGAGAAAATTAATTCCAATGTAAATATTTTTAATAACATTCCAATTTTTAGCAACCTATTTTTTCAAGATAGGCTTAATGACATGAGCATTCTTCATATTGTTTGAAGTTTGAAAGCTCACATGATGCCCCTTGAATTCTAAGTATTTCAAAGTATATTTCTTAAGGATAAAGATGTTCTCCTAACTATAAAGCTATACTAATTTTAATTTTCAAAATCAGAAAGCTAACATTCACGCAATAGTATCATCTAATCTAGAGATGTTAGTCAAATTTTTCCAATTTTCCAAATAATGTCTTTTACTTTAAAATCCTGTCTGATTCAATATTATTCATTAGATTTATTTATTCAGCCTTTTACTCCCTTTTAATATGGAGCAGTTCCACAAATTTTCTTTGACTTTCTTGACCTTGATATATCTGATATATCTGAATAGTATAGAGCAGTTATTTTATAAGTGTCTCTCAATTTGAGCATGTTTGATGTTTCATCACTATCAGATTCTCATATGCCCATCTGGAATAATACTTAAGTGATGTTGTATTTTTCTCAGTGCATTACATAAGGAGACATATTATATCAATTTGAGCCATTACTGGACTTGTTAATTTTGATCAGTTAATTATTTGCCTGCCATATTTCTCTACTGTAAAGTTATTACTTTTCTCTTTGTAATACGTGTTTTGTAGGGATATACTCTGAAATATGTAAATCTCTTATTCCTTAACAAGCTTTCACTCACTAGTTTGTGTCTGTTAATAATTGTTACTATAGTGAAAGTTAAATGGTGATTTCTTCAACTATCATTTCTTCTAAATTTATTAGTTGGCATTCTACAGTAAGTAAGAGGTTTTTTTCTTTTCTTTTCCCCCTATATTTGCATTCACTTATATCAGTATGGACTCATGGATTTTAATTTTTCTTTAATGAGTTATAATCCATTATAAGTTCAAAGTATCCCAGCTTTGGCCAGTGGAATCCCCTTCAAGCAGCCCCTAAGGCCTTTTGACATGTCTCTGTCATTTTTTGATTACATCCTTATATTACAGCATAGGATATTCCAGACTCATCTTGTACATTTTTTTCTGAATCAACCATTTTTCCAAGAAGTCTTGGATCCTTTAATTTAGACACGAAGATATGGTTGGTTCATTGTTACTGGAGAGGCGTTGATTTCAGGTTCTCTCAACAGATGGAGCTAGCAATTTTATACTGGTTTCCCTGTCTTGCTCACTCTTGTTCTCTTTTCCTCTTTCCCTCCCTTTTTCCCTCCCTCTCACTCATTCTCTATGTGTGCCTGTGAGAGTGTGTATGTGTCTGTGCAATATAGTTATATCTATTATTTCTACTTCATCTGTCTATATATCTAATCCCTTCTTTTCCTTCCTTCCTTCCTTCCTTCCTTCCTTCCTTCCTTCCTTCCTTCCTTCCTTCCTTCCTCCCTTCTCTCTTTCTCTTTTCTTTCTTTCCTCTTTCTCTTTCTTTCTTTCTTTCTTTCTTTCTTTCTTTCTTTCTCTCCCTCTCTCTCTCCTTCCTTCCTTCCTTCTCTCTCTCTCTCTCTTTCTTTCTTTCTTCTTTCTTTCTTTCTCTCTTTCTTTCTTTCTTTCTTTCTTCTTTCTTTCTTTCTTTCTTTCTTTCTTTCTTTCTTTCTTTCTTTCTTTCTTTCTCTCTTTCTTTCTTTCTTTC
>NW_016852911.1:0-2622 GCF_001698545.2 Rhinopithecus bieti | reverse complement strand
ATTCTAAAGCCATGTTTATTTAATGAAAAATATGCATTGAAAAATGACTGATTTATTGCTTAGGGTCATCCCAGCAACTGAAGTAGATTGAACAGCACATCTAATTGACTGAGCAAAATTTGGTCACAAGGATTATTGCCACAAAATGAACTTATCAAAAGAAAAAAAAATAGACCTTGTTACTCAAGTGAAGGAACCTTTATTGGGACAAATCGGGGAAACGTGGGGATAGAAAATTCAGAAAACTTTAAAATGGAGAATAGGTTTAAGTATAAGAAAGTTAGCCATACTTCACAAGAGAAAGAAATAAAAGGCATCCTAATAGGGAGAGAGGAAGTCAAACTATATGCAGACAATGTGACTCTAGAAAAACCTCATGGGCTTGGCCCAAAAGCTCCTTGATCTGATAAACGAATTCAGCAAAGTTTCAGGACACAAAATAAATGTACAAAAATCAGTAGCACTTTAATACACTGACAACATCCAAGCTGACAGCTGAATCAAGAATGCAATCACATTTCCAGTATCCACAAAAAGAATAAAATACCTAGGAATACAGCTAACCAGGGATGTGAAATATCTCTACAACAAGAGTTACAAAACACCTTTCAAAGAAATCTGAGTTGACACAAAATAGGAAGGATCAATATTGTTAAAATGGCCATACTTCCCCAAGCAATCTACAGATTCAATCCTATTCCTGTCAAACTACCAATGACATTCTTCGCATAATTAGAAAAAAAAAAAAAAACTATTTTAAAATCATATGGAACCAAAATAGAGCTTGAATGACCAAGGCAATTGAACAAAGACCATGAACAAAGATCAAAAGAACAAAGCTGGAGGCATCATGTTACCCAAATTCAAACTATAATACAAGGCTATAGTAACCAAATAGCATGGTATTGCTACAAAAACAGATACATAGACCAATGTAACAGAATAGAGAGCCCAGAAATAATGCCACACACTTACAACCATCTGATCTTTTACAATGCCCACAAAAACAAGCGATGAGAAAAGAACTCCCTATTTAATAAATGGTGGCATATGGCTAGCCATAGGCAGAAGATTGAAACTGGACACTTTCCTTACACCATATGCAAAAATCAACTCAAGGTGAATTAAAGATTTAAATGTAGAAACTAAAACTATAAAAACCTGGGGAGATAACCTAAGAAATATCATTCTGGATATAAGACCTGGCAAATATTTCATTATAAAGATGCCAAAAGCAATTGCAACAAAAACAAAACTTGACAAGTGGAACCTAATTAAACTGACGAGCTTCTGCACAACAAAAGTAAATATCAACAGAGTAAACAGATAACCTACAGAACGGGAAAATATATTCACAAACTATGCATCTGACAAAGGTCTAATATCCAGAATCTACAAGGAACTTAAATGAATCAACAAAGAAAAGACAAACCACACCATTAAAAAGTGGGCAAAGGACATGAAAGACCACTTTTCAAAAGAAGACATAAATGCAGTTAACAAACATAAACAAACATGCTCAACATCATTAATCATTAGAGGAATACAAATCAAAACCACAATGAGATACCATCTCACAACAGTAGGAATGCTTATTATTAAAAAGTCAAAAAATAACAGATGCTGGCAAGGCAAGGTTGTGGAAGGAAAGGAATGCTTATACACTACTCATGGGAATGTAAATTAGTTCTGCCACTGTGGATAGTAGTGTGGCGATTTCTCAAAGAACTCAAAACAGAATTACCATTCAACCCAGCAATCTCATTATTGGGTGTATATCCAAAGGAATATAAATTGTTCTACTGTAAAGGCACATGCATGCATATGTTCATCACAGCACTATTTACAATAGCAAAGACATGGAGTCAACCTAAATGCCCATCAACAGTAGACTAGATAAAGAAAATGTGATACGTATACATGACAGAATACTACGCAGCCATAAAAAGGAATGAGATCATGTCTTTTGCAGCAACATGAATGGAGCTGGAGGTCATTATCCTAAGTGAACTGATGCAGGGACAGAAAAACCAAACACAACATGTTCCCAATTATAAGTGGAAGCTACACAATGAGTTCACGTGAACACAAAGAAAGGAATAACAGATACCAGGGCCTACCAGAGAATGGAGGATGAGCAGAAGGAGATTATTGAAAAACTACCTATCGAATATTTTGACTATTACCTGCGTGATGATATAGTCTATACACCAACCCCTGTAACATACAATTTATTTATATAACAAATCTGCACATGTACCCCTGAACCTAAGAAAAGATTTAAAAAGTCATACTTCAAAAGGTTTATTAAAGTGCATGTAGTGATCTCTGATTAAAGTATAAAGATTTTCTTACATAACAGGAGGTATTTGATGATAATGTTAATTATACTATTACTAAATAATCTTGCTGTACACTTTTTTAGTGCCTGATTTGATAATAGTTATTCATAATTGCTAGAAACAGAAAACAAACCGCTGTCCTTCAACAGGTAAGTGGTTAAACAAATTGGGTACATATGTACCACAATAAAAAGGAATAAACTATTGATACACACTACAACCAGATGAATCTCCAATTCATCTTCTTCTAATTCTTTTTTGTTTGTTTGTTTGTTTTTTT
>NW_016852910.1:0-3441 GCF_001698545.2 Rhinopithecus bieti | reverse complement strand
AATATTAATTAATTAATATTAAATAATAAGTAAAATATTATTTTAATGAACCAAATTACTGACTATAAATACAAGTGTGTTCTTTGATGCTTACATTTTGTAAAATATTATATTTATTGGGTCTATTAATACATGCAAAATTTTATTATGGAAAACATGTTTTTAAAAATTACGAAATGGTAGCCAGGAGGACTACTTGAAGCCAGTTCAAGTCCAGCCTGGACAACATAGCAAGACCCTTTCTCTATGAAAAAATGTAGAAATTAGCCAGGTGTAGTGGTACACCACCTGTAGTCTTAGCTATTTCAGAGGCTGAGGCAAGAGGGTCACTTGAGCCCAGGAGTTTGAGGGTGCAGTGAGCTACGATCACACCACTGCACTCCAGCCTGGGCAATAGAGCAAGACCTTGCCTGGGATAGTAACTCTTTCCTTCAACCTTTTCATCAACTCTTGTAACTTTTTTTTCTCCAATTCTGACTGCCCTGATGACCTGACACTGAAATGTTTATCTTAAAGGCCTAGAAGAATAATGCTTTCTATTACTGTAACTTGATTCTGTATTCTTGGCTACTCTTGATGTGTCTGAATTGTTGCCAGAAAACTTCTCATTCTGTTACTAAGAATCACCTATTCCCCTTCTCAAGGCACAAGTTTTCTTGTTTGTTTACTTTCTTCCTTTTTTTTTTTTTTTTTTTAGATGGAGTCTTGCTCTGTTGCCAGGCTGGAGTACAGTGGTGTGATCTCAGCTCACCGCAACCTCTGCCTCCTGGTTTCAAGCGATTCCTCTGTCTCAGCCTCCCAAGTAGCTGTAACTACTGGTGTGCACCACCATGCCCGGCTAATTTTTTGTATTTTAGTAGAGACAGGGTTTTACCATGTTGGCCAGGATCTCATTATCCTCCCACCTCGGCCTTCCAAAGTGCTGGGATTACAGGCACGAGCCACCGTGCCTGGCCCCTTAGATTCTTAAGTTACATTGGTCTGTAGTTTCTTTTCTTGTGTCTTTATCTGGCTTTAGTATCAGAGTAATGCTGGTTTCTTAAAATGAGTTGGGAAGTGTTTCCTCCTCTCCTATTTTTGGAAGAGTTTAAGAATGATTGGTGCTAATTTATTTTTAAATGTTTGGTAGAAAACACCGCATGTTCTCGCTCATAAGTGGGAGTTGAACAATGAGAACGCATCGACACAGGGAAGTGAACATCACACACCAGGGCCTGTTGGATGGTGGGGGACTGGCGGAGGGATAGCATTAGGAGAAATACCTAATGTAGGTAATGGGTTGATGGGTGCAGCAAACCACCGTGGCACGTGTATACCTATGTAACAAACCTGCACATTCTGCACGTGTACCGCAGAACTTAAAGTATAATAAAAAATATATATATAATAAATAAAATACAAGTCTCCAAGAAAGAAAAAAAAATGTTTGGTAGAATTCACCATGAAACTATTAGGCCTGGACTTTTCTTGTTTGGACGAGTTTTGATTATTAATTCAATTTCTTTCCTTGTTGTAGGTATGTTCAGATTTTCTATTTCTCATTAAGTGAATTAGGTCAATTTTGTGTGTCTGGGAATTTGTCCATCTCCTCTAGGTTATCTAATTGGTTGGCAAACAATTGTTCATAGTTTTCTCTCATAGTCCTTTTTATTTCTATAAGGTAGATAGTAAGGTCCCCACTTTCATTTCTGATTTAACTTATTTTCATCTTCTCTCTTTTTGTTTTAGTTTAGCTAAAGGTCGTCAATTTTATTAATCTTTTCAAAGAACTAACTTTTAGTTTCATTGATTTTCTCTTTTCTGATCTTGATTATTTCCTCCCTTCTGCTAGTTTTGGGTTTGGTTTGCTTTTCTTTTTCTAGTTCCTTATAGAGTTGGGATAATGATTTGAGATCTTCTCTCTCTCCTTTTTTTTTTTGAGACGGAGTCTCGCTCTGTCGCCCAGGCTGGAGTACAGTGGCACGATCTTGGCTCACTAAAACCTCTGCCTCCTGGATTCAAGCGATTCTCCTGCCTCAGCCTCCCGAGTAGCTGAGATTACAGGCACCCGCCACCACGCCAGGCTGATTTTTGTATTTTTAGTAGAGACGGGGTTTCACCATGTTGGCCAGGCTGGTCTTGAACTCCTAACCTTGAGATCCGCCTGCCTCGGCCTCCCAAAGTGCTGAGATTACAGACGTGAGCCACCGCGCCGGGCCTCTCTCTTTTTTTTCCTTTTGTAGCCATGTATAGCTATAAACTATCCTTCGAGGACTACTTTTGCTGCATCCTGTAAGTTTTGGTATGTTGTATCTTTTATTTTATTTGTCTCTAAGTGCTTTCTAATTTCCCTTGTGGTTTCTTCTTTGACCCACTAGTTGTTTAAGTGTATGTTGTTTAATTTCTACATATTTGTGAATATTCCAGTTCTCTGTCTTATTTATTTCTAGTTTTATTCTATTGTAGTCAAAGAAGGTACTTTGTATGATTTTGATCTCTTTAAATTTATTGAGCAAAATATATCTTCATTTCCCTTGAGAAAATTTCCTCTTTGACTCATGAGTTATTTAGAGGCGTATTGTTTGATATGTGATTTGCAAATATTTTCTCCCAATCTGTAATTTGTCTTTTCATCCTCTTAAAAGGAACTTTGCAGAGCAAGTTTCAAATTTTGATCGTCTGATTTATCATTTTTTAATTTTTTTTTTTTTTGAGATGGCATCTCTGTCGCCCAGGCTGGAATGCAGTGGCACAATCTTAGCTCCCTGCAAGTTCCGCCTCCCGGGTTCACGTCATTCTCCTGCCTCAGCCTCCTGAGTAGCTGGGACTACAGGCGCCCGCCACCACGCCCGGCTAATTTTTTGTATTTTTTTAGTAGAGACGGGGTTTCACTGTGTGAGCCAGGATGGTCTCGATCTCCTGACCTCGTGATCTGCCCGCCTTGGTCTCCCAAAGTGCTGGAATTACAGGTGTGAGCCACCACACCCGGCCATCATTTTTTAATTTTAAGAATAATGGCTTTGGGGCTGGGCGCAGTGGTTCATGCCTGTAATCCCAGCACTTTGGGAGGCTAAGGCAGGTGGATCACTTGAGGTCAGGAGCTCGAGACCAGCCTGGCCAATATGCTGAAACCCCGTCTCTACCTAAAAAAAAAAAAAGATTAGCTGAGTGTGGTGGCACATGCCTGTAGCCCCAGTTTGTTGGGAGGCTGAGGCAGGAGAATTGCTTGAGCCCTGAGGTGGGGGTTTCAATAAGCTGAGGTCACGCCACTGTACTCCAGCCCGGCAACAGAGGGAGACTCCGTCTCAAAAAAAAAAAAAAAGAAGAAGAAGAAGAAAAAGAAAAAGAAAAAGAAAAAAAAAAAAATAATAATGGCTTTGGTGTCATGCCTAAGAATTCTTCTTCTAGCCTTAGGTCCTGAAGATTTTCTTCTACATGTTCTTCTTCAAGTTTTTGTTTGTT
>NW_016852909.1:0-1736 GCF_001698545.2 Rhinopithecus bieti | reverse complement strand
CCCCTTCTCTTTTAAGCAGCTAATGATCAATGAAAGATTTATATGCACAAAGAAAATATGCTATTTAAAGTAACTCTGTAGTGAATAATTTAAATAAGAACCCTTTTGTAATTGAATGATCACCTCCGTAACTTTTCCCTGTGGTAATGCAGATTTTAACATTTTCGTAAGATGAGGTTTATCGATATGAAACTCCAAGTGGCATCTCTAACCGACCCAGAAAAAGGATCATCCACCCATTACCATGTGTGACTTCCCCTTGTTTATTAATGGAAACAAATGTCCCCATTGTGACTTTCTGCCTCCGCTGAGGAAATACTGCATTTTACTCACCAGCTTCAGAATCAACACTATTTGGTTTTAATTTAATTCTTTGAAAATATATTTTGTAAGGTAGAATACTTAAGTAACCAGAATATCTCATGTCCAATTATGACAAAATAGTTTATTTTCATAAGGGATATACTTTGAGTGCCATCCTACTACCTTATCTGCCTTGGTTTTGTTGAAATATACCCTAACAGGATAACTGCCCATGGTGTCACTTGTTTGACTATAACTGTGATGAGAGTTCTTATTTCCAAGTTTAAAAAGAACATCTTGTATTTTGATTCTTCTAAAATTCGTATGACTTTCATTATATCATTCTGGCAATCACTTCTTTTTATCTTAATGTATTCATATATGTTTAATAATTTTTTCTTTTAAATATAAAAGTATATACAATGCCACTTGATTTGCAGCTTTATGAATGAAGCTATTACCAAAATGTACTTAAACATGTGCTCCAAAACATGCCAGATATTTACATGAGTCCAATATACAGGGTGTCCATAAGGCTTTAAAACCTAAGCCCCATAGCAAAACTTCATGAAGAGGCTTCCTTCCAATTCACCACACACAAGTTCAATACTCCTTTGTTGTTTTTTGTTTGTTTGTTTGTTTGTTTGAAACAGAGTCTTGCTTTGTCGCCCAGGCTGGAGTGCAGTGGCGCGATCTCTGCTCACTGCAAGCTCTGCCTCCCGAATTCATGCCATTCTCCCATCTCAGCCTCCCGAGTTGCTGGAACTGCAGGCGCCTGCCACCACGCCCAGCTAATTTTTTTTTTGTATTTTTAGTAGAGACGGGGTTTCCCCATGTTAGCCAGGATAGTCTCGATCTTCTGACCTCGTGATCCACCAGCCTCTGCTTCGCAAAGTCCTGGGATTACAGGCGTGAGCCACTGTGCCCGGCCAACACTACTTTTTTAGAAATGCCAAGGATCTTTATTTAATTTTGTAATGAAAATGTACAAAATTTCATTATAACATATACTAATTGAATTATGAAAGGAAAACAATCTTGATAAAAAAAATTTGTTTTCCAAAATTCATCTGTTTTAAAATAAGTCTTGGCTTCATGGTCTTATGAGAAGATACCTCCCACTGCCAGATCTGGTCTACAACAAGCATGACAGAAAGCCGGGAAGTTGCTTCAGAGTCCCAGAGAGTGAATAATTTCCTCTCCCTTCCACTTCTCTCCAGTGAGGCTACAGACTTTCTCACTGTCTGAGTTTTTCTTGTAGTTTAGTAAAAGCAGAGTACCCACCTTGGACTTGCCTGTTGAGAACATTTATAGAATGGCAGCTCTTTGAGTAGGAAAAAAGCAAAGCAGAATGCATTGCTTTTCTGGAAAAATAAAATTGAGTGCATCCTGTCACATCAAGCCATCACTAGAAATAGGATACTTACAATACG
>NW_016852908.1:0-1059 GCF_001698545.2 Rhinopithecus bieti | reverse complement strand
GACTGTCAACAGAGTTTAGCAAAAAATGTCTGTCTCACCACTATGATATTTGAGATAATACTCAAGAAAATATCTTACCTTTTTTACAAGTTAAAGCTACAATAATGTGGCTATTTCACTAGTTCTACACAGTTCACTTTTTAACTGTGTATTAGAAATGCTAAATACTTCTTTATGATCCTAGGAGATTGACTCTTTGACTCTATTTGGATCAATAAAATCAGAAAAAAACTCATTTTTTTTCCAGAGGTGGTTTCTTTGATTTTCTTTAACAGAACCAGGTTTTTAAAGGAAAAATAAAATACTATATTGTCTGTACTAGCACAGAAAATCTTAACAATGGTTGATCGACCTTCAAATTATAAAATATCAGTACCCCAAAGTGTTTCAAACACTGCTGTCTTTAAGAACAATTTAGATTCAAGAGAATTCAGTCTGAGTCCCAGTTCTCATCAAGCTCAATCTGTGTATGAGACTTTAGTTTACTCATCATTTACCAAGGCATTGGCTGTTGTACTCATTCCTCCAGCTTTAATTTCCCATATTCCACATTTCTATGTAAATAGAAGGGAAAAAATGACTTCCCATTTAACTAACTAAAGCCCAGGCATATTTATTTTAATAAAATAGGTGTTATTCAGGGATGAAAATCTTTACAGAAACTTTTAACACAGGTTTCTAAGAAGTCTGTGTGATAGCTCCCTGAAGACTTTTTAAAGTTTATAAAGCGATCTAACGTGAGTGCATTGTGAATATCTTGAAGGGATGGATAGACTGAAATACATACACACACACACACACACACACACACACACACACACACACACACACTGCTTCCCAGATTTTGAAGACTAATAATGCAACCTCTGAAGCCAAATTAGGATTCACATTTGTAGATTCCCATTAAAATGAAAGCAACCATCAGTTACACTTACTTCATCCCATTCTGAAAATTGGAAAATATTTTATAGCATAAAATAGCTCTGGCATTAGTTTTACAAAAAGTTACACAGGGCCGGGCGTGGTGGCTCAAGCCTGTAATCCCAGCACTTTGGGAGG
>NW_016852907.1:0-263 GCF_001698545.2 Rhinopithecus bieti | reverse complement strand
TTCCTCGTCCTTCTCCTTCCTCGTCCTTCTCCTTTTCCTTCTCCTTCTTCTTCTTCCTCCTCTTCCGCTTCCTCTTTCTCCTCTCCTCCTCCTCCTCCTTCTTCTTCTTCTTTCGTCTTCTTCTTCTCCTCCTCATCCTCCCCCTCCTTCTCCTTCTTCTTCCTCTTCCTCTTCCTCTTCTTCTCCTCCTCCTCCTTCTCCTCTTCTGCTTCCTCCTCCTCCTCCTCCTTCTCCTCCTCTTCTCCTTCTCCTTCTCCTTCTCC
>NW_016852906.1:0-1144 GCF_001698545.2 Rhinopithecus bieti | reverse complement strand
TCTCTTAGCCTCAGCTGGTGTTGGCCCCTGGTCACCACACATGCCCTGACAGTGGGGCCTCGCCTCAGAAAGGGGACCCACATTTGTATTTTCTGTCTGATCCTTGACACAGTGCTGACACCAAAGACCAAACCCTAATCTTGGTTCACATACTCTGCAAAGAAATAACTAAGACTAGTTCTTCCGGAGGTCAGTTTTAGAACATGTTTATTCTAACTCTGCCTTATCTCTATGCACCAAGAAAAATATCTGCATGTCTGTAGTAAAATGGGAAGGTACCTTCATTTTGTCTGTATACTAAAGAAAACTTTTAAAATATCTCACATTTTAAAACTTGGATGTGAGTTTTGGATGCTTATAACATTTTCCATAATAGATCATTTTAATGATGAAGTCAGAGTCTTCTGATAGAAAGCAGATCAATGGATTCCTGGCAATCAGGGAGGCATTCACTGCAAAGGGGAGAGACTCTTCTCGTTACAACTGTTCATCTGGATTACGGTGGTGGTTGCACGACTCTGCATTTGTTGAAACTTACATATAACAGGATGCATTATACTGAATGTAAACTACACTTGAATAAATATGACTTTTAAAACTTAAAAAAGTTGGGGAGTGGTTCACTGCCCCGGCTTGTGGCCCCCCTGACCACACTGCCTGGCCAGCCAGCCCCCACCCCAAACAGCACTTGCTTCCAGCATCCCAACAGCCTCGTGACCCCCAGTTTTGTCAGCCCCGGGCCGCTCTGCACCCTCAGGAGTGCAGCCATCCGGGAGCAGCTGGATGGAGATGTGGAGCCTGAGACTGGTGCTGCATCACGTCCTCCTGCCCCCACGAGCCACACACAGACGTCAAAGCTGCACTGTCCTCACACACGCTGCCCCCACCCACCCTGGTAGGGCCACTCCAGGCCTGGGGCAGGAGGGCAGGCTCTCCTCTGCCTGAATAAGCGTACGTGCACACACACCCCAGCACACACACACACACACACTGACACACACAGGTGTGTACAACTGAGACACAGCCCGTTCTCATGCAGTCTAGCCCCTGTCACTGAGGGAAAGGGGCAGCACTGTGGGGGCACGGGAGGGGCAGCTGGACACAGAGCCAGGCCCTGGTGAAGGCCCAGGCCACTGGGGGGACT
>NW_016852904.1:0-1059 GCF_001698545.2 Rhinopithecus bieti | reverse complement strand
TTACTTCCAATTAAGTGGTCAATTTTAGAATAAGTGTGATATGATGCTAAGAAGAATGTTTATTCTGTTGATTTGGGTTGGAGAGTTCTGTAGATGTCTATTATGTCCACTTGGTCCAGAGCTGAGTTCAAGTTCTGGATATTCTTGTTAATTTTCTGTCTCATTGATCTGTCTAATATTGACAGTGGGGTGTTAAAATCTCCCAGTATTATTGTGTGGGAATCTAAGTCTCTTTGTAAGTCTCTAAGAACTTGCTTTATGAATCTGGGTGCTCCTGTATGGGGTGCATATATATTTAGGATAGTTAGCTCTTCTTGTTGCATTGATCCCTTACCATTCTGTTATGCCCTTCTTTTCTCTTTTGAGCTTTGCTGGTTTAAAGTCTCTTAGAGACTAGGATTGCAACCCCTGCTTTATTTTTGCTTTCCATTTGCTTGGTAAATATTCCTCCATCCCTTTATTTTGAGCCTATGTATGTCTTTGCAGGTAAGATAGGGCTCCTGAGTACAGCACACAGATGGGACTTGACTCTTTATCCAGTTTGCCAGTCTGTGTCTTAATTGGGTCATTTATCTTGTTTACTTTGAAGGTTAATATTGTTAGTTATCTGTGAATTTGATCCTGTCATTATGATGGTAGCTGGTTATTTTTCCCATTAGTTGATGCAGTTTCTTCAGAGCGTTAATGGTCTTTACTATTTGGTATGTTTTTGCAGTGGCTGGTTTTGGTCGTTCCTTTCCATGTTTATTGCTTTCTTCAGGAGCCCTTGTAAGGCAGGCCTGGTGGTGACAAAATCTCTCAGCATTTGCTTGTCTGTAAAGGATTTTATTTCTCCTTCACTTGTGAAGCTTAGTTTGACTGGATATGAAATTCTGGGTTGAAAATTCTTTTCTTTAATAATGTTGAATATTGGCCCCCACTCTCTTCTGGCTTCTAGGGTTTCTGCCGAGAAATCTGCTGTAGTCTGATGGGCTTCCCTTTGTGGGTGACCCGACCTTTCTCTCTTGCTGCCCTTAACATTTTTTCTTTCATTTTAACCTTGGTGAATCTGACGATTAT
>NW_016852903.1:0-1058 GCF_001698545.2 Rhinopithecus bieti | reverse complement strand
CTCCCACATATCCCTTTGCAGATTCCACGGAAACAGTGTTAACAAACTGCTCCATGGAAAGAAAGGTATAACTCTGTGTGATGAATTCACACATCACAAAAAACTTTCTGAGCAAACTATCGTAAGAACAGAAAACTAAACACTGCATGTTCTCACTCATAGGTGGGAACTGAACAATGAGATCACATGGACTCTGAATGGGAACATCACACACTGGGGACTATTTTGGGGAGGGGAGAGGGTGGGGGGACAGCATTGGGAGTTATACCTGTTGCAAATGACGAGTTGAAATGTGCTGATGAGTTGATGGGTGCAGCACACCAACATGGTCACTTAAATTTAAATGCACTGCAAAATGTCCCTTTGCAGATTACACAAAACAGGGTTAGCATACTGCTCAATGAAAGAACACTGTAAATAAATAAATAAATAAATATAATAATAATAATCCTCAAAAAAAAAAACACTTCCATGAATGAATAAAATACTACGGTTCAAGTGCACATGGTTTCGCTGAGTTATAAAGAAATGTTTAAACTAGGAAAGGAGTCAGCACAAATTACATGTCAATACTCAACTCTCGATTTTCTAGATAAAAGGAGGGGAAAAGAATGGATGAATCCAAAGCAAGAGGGTAGTTTTTTAAAATCATGCTTGATTTCAGAATTCATTCAGAGGCAGATGAACCATAGTTGTTCATCACCCATCCCAGGACCAAGTTCGTTTTCAGCAGCCCAAGTGGGACCATACATGAAATGGGTAAAACAAGGTTGCCCTATTAACTTCCCATAGTTAACTTTATACACTCTGCTGGATATTTTAAAATCAAGAGAGCTTCTAGTAGAAGTCAGTTTATAGACAAAAACTTTTAAAATGAATGTCTCACTCAGTCTGAAACCACAGCTGAGTTCCCATAGTTTTACCTTCCTGTTTCCCATCCTCTAACCCTAAAAATTTCTTATTCATTTCCTGGACTCTCTCATGTTCCACCCTCTGTGAAGATCTGCTCCACAGTTTTAGACAAAGTGAATTCCTCTTAATGAAACTTCTTTGACACT
>NW_016852902.1:0-3050 GCF_001698545.2 Rhinopithecus bieti | reverse complement strand
TTGAGACTGAGTGTTGCTCTGTGCCCCAGGCTGGAGTGCAGGGCATGATCTCGGCTCACTGCAAGCTCTGCCCCCTCCGGGTTCACGCCATTCTCCTGCCTCAGCCTCCCGAGTAGCTGGGACTACAGGCGCCTGCCACCACACCTGGCTAATTTTTTGTATTTTAGTAGAGACGGGGTTTCACCGTGTTAGCCAGGATGGTCTCGATCTCCTGACCTCGTGATCTGCCTGCCTCAGCCTCCCAAAGTGCTGGGATTACAGGCTTGAGCCACCGCACCCGGCCTATTATATATATTTTTTAAAACAGAATATAACAAGTATTGGTAAGGATATAGAGAAATTGAACTTTTGTGCATTGCTGGTGGGAATGTAAAATAATGCAGCCACTGAGGAAAGCAGTATGGTGTTTCCTCAAACAATTAAACATATAATTACCATATGATCTAGCAATTCCATTTCTAGGTATATACCCAAAAGCATTGAAAGGAGGGACTTGAACAGATATTTGTATATCTATATTCATAGCAGCATTGTTTACAATAGCCAAAAGGTAGAAGAAGCCCAATGTCTACCAACATCTGGATAAGCAGAATCTGGTATTTGCATACAATGGAATATTATTAAGCCTTAAAAAGGAATGGAATTCCAATGCGTGCTACAATATGAATGAACTCTGAAAATATTATGCTAGGTGAAATCAGCCAGACTCAACAGGACAAATATTGTATGATTCTACTTTTTTATTTTTAAATTTCTGTGTGTGTGTTTTTTTAGAGATAAGATCTTGCTCTGTATTCAGGCTGGAGTGTAGTGGCAGGATTGTGGCTTACTGCAGCCTCTAACTCCTGAGCTCAAGTGATCCTCCTGCCTCAGCCTCTAAAGTAGCTAGGACTATAGGCACATGCCACCATGCTCAGATAATTTTTTTGAGGGGGTAGGGAAAGGGGGTCTTGTTATGTTGCCCAGGCTGGTCTTAAACTCCTGGCCTCAAATGATCTTTCCACCTCAGCTCCCAAAGTGTTGGGATTGCAGGCATAAACCACAATGCCAATCCCATGATTCTAGTTTTTGAGGTACCTATGAATTTGAAGCAAATTCATAAAGAAGAAAAGTAGAATAATGATTACTAAGGGCTGGAAGACAAGGCAATGAGGAGTTATTGCTTAACAGTACAGAGTTTTCGTTTGGGAAGATGAAAACATCCTGGCAATAGATGGTGATAATGTCTTTGCAGTGATGTGAATGTACTTAATGCCACTGAATTGCACCCAGGAAATAATTAAAATGGTAAATTTTTACGTTGTGTGTATTTTACCACAATATACAAAGTAAAAAAAAAGAAAATCAAGTGTGGATTCCTGGGTCCCCCGCTACTGATTCCATAGGTTGGTGATAAGGTCCAGGAGTCTGCAGTTTTAAGTCCCTGGGGATTTTGATGCAGGTGGTCTTGGAGAAACATTAGCCTTCTGTGATGGGAGCTGTTTATGCTTTCCACAAGCTCTGCTTGGGGAGCATCTACCACATGGGTTTTAAAGGACTGATTGCCACTTCCAGTGTGTGACAGGCAATTGAGCCTCTCTGTGCCTCTGATCCTTCATCTCTGAAGTACTGATAGTGCTACCTCCCTAGTAGGGTCTTTGTGAAAATTGAAGAAGTGATACATGTAAAGCGCTTTTAAAAAATATAGCAGGTGATTCGAGATTACTCCTTCCTTTAGTGATTAGGGTTATATACTGTCTGCTCCCCAAGACTTTATGCCTTAACAGTATAACCAGTAATCCACCCAGAATTATACTAATGGCAATGTCTACTTTTTTTTCCTCTCTCTCTCACCCAGGTTGGCATGCAGCGGCACAATCACAGCTCACTGTAGCCTCAACTTTCCAGGCTCAAGGGATCTCCCACCTCAGCCTCCCAAGTAGCTGGGACTACAGGCACATGCCACCATACCCAGCTAATTTTTTTATTTTTTTGTAGAGACAAGGTCTCACAATGTTGTCCAGGCTTGTCTCAAACTCCTGGGCTCAAGCAATCCTCCGGCCTCAGCCTCCCAAAATGATGGGATTACAGGCGTGAGCCATCATGCCAGACCCAAAGCCTTCTTTTTTTTTAAATGACTGCTTGCAGCCTGGACAACATAGCAAGACCACATCATTACAAAAAATAAAAAAATTAGCTGGGCACAGTGGCTCATGTCTGTAATCCCAGTGTATTAGTCCATTTTCATACTGCTATAAAGAACTGCCCAAGACTGGGTAAGTTATAAAGGAAAGAGGTTTAATTGACTCACATTTCAGCATGGCTGAGGAGGACTCAGGGACTTTACAATCATGGCAGAAGGCAAAGAGGAAGCAAGGCACCTTC
Organism: Rhinopithecus bieti; assembly: GCF_001698545.2. Lineage (NCBI taxonomy): Eukaryota > Metazoa > Chordata > Mammalia > Primates > Cercopithecidae > Rhinopithecus > Rhinopithecus bieti. Next base: position 686 of record NW_016852902.1, on the reverse strand, counting down.
TTTGCAAGGCAGAAGGAAGAAGTGCTGAGTGAAGCGGGGGAAAGAGCCCCTTATGAAACCATCAGAGCTCATGAGAACTCACTGTCATGAGAACAGCATGGAGAAAAACAGCCCCATGACACAATTACTTCCACCTGGTCCCTCCCTTGACACGTGGGGATTATGGGGATTACGATTCAGGATGAGATTTTGGGTGGGGGGACAGCCGAACCATATCACAGCTACTTTGGACGCTGAGGCAGGAGGATCACTTGAGCCCAGGAATTTAAGGTTGCAGTGAGCCATGATCATGCCGCTATACTCCAGCCTAGGCGACAGAGCAAGATCCTGTCTTTAAAAAAATCAATTTAAATGACTGCTTGTTAATATTCTCAATGGCTGGTAAGCAGATGGTATTGGTTAACTAATTTAATGAAGCAGGATTAGGAGTTAGAGGCATCTCTGCTTCTGCAAAGGTTTCAGTGGTAAGGATCTTATCCCATGAGAAACAATGACATTCCTTAAGGTTTATGGGGGGAGCAGGTGCAGGGGGTTGTGAGGCGTCTCATAGTGTTCTAATGGTTTTACTTTCAATTATTCATATGTTTTGTTTTGATTTGTAGCAGAAGGTGAAAGGGGACTTTCATTTTTCACCCTGTGTCTTTCTGGGCTGTTTGTTTATTTTACAATGTGAGGCCCTATATTAC
>NW_016852900.1:0-1096 GCF_001698545.2 Rhinopithecus bieti | reverse complement strand
GTTTTTATTTTATTTTGTTCTTCATACAAGGAATAAAAATTAAATCACTATTCAGTATATAAATGGGATTTACAACCAAAACCTAATTGTATACCTTTTCATAATTTGGAGTTCCAATTTTAAATTTCACAACTAAATTGTTAAAACCATATAAATTTATACAATACATAGTAAAAGTTAATTTATTGATTTCTTCTTGTCTCTCACATTGTCTCTTGCAGTTTTTTGAAAAAGCAAGAAATTTTTTGGTGTTAATGACACTAACTAAAATAAAGATATATACCATAGACCAGAGCAGTTTGATTATGGAACTCTCTGGGTAGTTTGGGTTTTTTTTAATTTTTTAAATCAATACACTGAACAAAATTTAAAATAGTTTGTTTCACAATAACTTGAATGCATTCCTTAGCAAACCTGCCTTACCATTTAATGTATTTAAAAAAAAATAAATATTTGAAAAGTGTATCCACAATGTTCCTAAGAAATGGTTTTGAATTCCAGAGTCCCAAGGAGATGAATTGGCTGTCAGATAACAATGTGCTTCCATCAGATGGACTTGGCAGTTGTAAACAAAAGGAATTTTCTCAGCTTTTCCTCACAAATATGAAATATTTGCTCTTGGCCAACAGCTGGGGTGATTTAAAGAAGTCCTGCATATATATTAGTTTTCATTCAAAATTACAAATCGTCCTCCCACTCTGAAACATCTGACTTAGTCTTAGTAGAATAGAAAATTGTTCTGAGATGAAGTGACATTCCCAGAGGAAGTAAAAGCCAAAAAATAGTACCTACTTACAACTCTAAGCAAATTTCAGAGCATATAGCATCTGCTTAATAAGTTTTAGGAAAAGTTAATTTATTCAAGATGAAAGTTCAGACAACACTCTGAAGTGACTTGAAAAAGAATGAGAAAGTTTGTTTAGTTCTAGTGTTCCTGAAAATATGTAAAACAACAATATAACCAAAATAGAGACCGCATAAGAAGCCATCAAAACTCCTTCAACGGTTTGGAAGTTAGCAACCAAACTCAAGATACTTTCCTGTGATGACTAAAAGTTATTCTTGAAAACATAAAGTTTAAATGACAATTTAAATT
>NW_016852899.1:0-893 GCF_001698545.2 Rhinopithecus bieti | reverse complement strand
GGTGAAGAGACAATTTACATAAAAGATATAAACAGCAGACAAATGCACACAAACACACCCACACATATACAAAAAGTGGTACAGATGAAGAGACAATTTACATCAAAGGAACTAGAGATAGCCAATAAACCTACTGAAAAATGTTCAACCTCATTCTATTAAAAAAATCTGAGAAACAAAATAAGAGTTTTCTAATCTTTTAGATTGACAAATATTTATATATATTTTTGGCAGGGCTGTGAAAAGATAGGATCTCATATATGCTTGGTGGGAAGGTAAACTGGTACAAATCTTATAGAAAGCAACTTTACAATATTTATCAAACTTTAAAACATTTGTACCATTTCACTTCTAGGAGTTTCATCCTACAAAAATATGGGCACTTGGATAAAAGAAATATACTGAAGCATTATTTCTAGCAGTATAAAGTTGGAAATTACCTAAATGTCCCTAAGTAAAAGAATGGTTAATTAAATGTTTGTGAATATATTAAATAGTGTATTATATACCTATTAAAATGCATAAGGCAGGTCTATACTTATTATCATAGACGCTATATTGATTAGTGAGAAAAGCAAGTTATAAAAATTTTATAGTATGATGTCTTTGAAAAATCTCTGTAAATTATTCCATATACATTACGTGTGTAGGTGTCTATGTACTATTGTGAATTATTACATATATATATAGTGTGTGTGTGTGTCTATGTATGTGTGTGCAAGGGGCTTGTTGAGAAAGCTGAACCCAGTAACCAACAGAAAATGGCTGTGGGGTGATTGTTTACATGCCCCCCAACCCCATTCATATGCTGTTATATCAGGCAAATCCCAAAGCGTCTTTTCTGATCACTTGCAGCTATTAAGACATCTAGCGGCCGGGCGCGGTGGCTCAAG
>NW_016852898.1:0-1052 GCF_001698545.2 Rhinopithecus bieti | reverse complement strand
AGACAGAGTCTCACTCTGTCGCCCGGCCTGGAGTGCAGTGGCCGGATCTCAGCTCACTGCAAGCTCCGCCTCCCGGGTTTATGCCATTCTCCTGCCTCAGCCTCCTGAGTAGCTGGGACTACAGGCGCCCGCCACCTCGCCCGGCTAGTTTTCGTATTTTTTAGTAGAGACGGGGTTTCACCGTGTTAGCCAGGATGGTCTGGATCTCCTGACCTGGTGATCCGCCCGTGTCGGCCTCCCAAAGTGCTGGGATTACAGGCTTGAGCCACCGCGCCCGGCCCTCCCCTGCATCTTTAAACTTTAGCTGGGGTAGGAGGACCTGGCTTTACCTGGTTCGGAGAGACCTGCAAGTCTAAACTCCCAAGAAAAGAATATGTAACTGGCTGCTGTCCTAATGCTATTAATCTACTTTCAAATTGAAATCAAATTCAAAAACCATTTACTAAGCACTTGTGTGCCAAGAACCGCACTGTCCTTTGTATGGTAAACTAGAGGGAAAGATGTGGTCACTGTCTTCCTGGAGTGTATGTCTTGTTGGGGAGATGATGTGCAGGATCTATGTCTTTAGGTCTAGGTATCTGAACTTGGACCTCAGTTGCCACATTCGTAAAATGGGGAAAATATCTATATGCTCATAGGATCGCTGTGGTGATCAAAGAACTTGAGGAATTCAGGAAAAACTTCACAGGAAAATGTGGACTGGAGGCAGGCCTTGTAGGTACCAGGGAAGGTAGGTACCAGGGAAGGGGAAACAGCACACAGAGAGGCAGGGAAGCAGGAATGACCTGGAGTAGTCAGGGCCCAGCACAAGCCAATCTCAATGCTTTGAAGATCAGTTAGGAGAGACTTAGAAGATGCGAGGAGGACAGGCAGGAAACATGAAGGTTTATAAGCACAGGAGAAAACTGTGAACAGACTAATCTTAAAGGGTCAAAGAAAGGAAATTTTTTTTTTTTTTTGCCTTTTCAGCATTTGCCAACATCTACATCAAGGCCATTCATGTGAGTGACTCAAAAGCGACCTGCTTGTCAAGTAATTGGAAAATAAAAAAA
>NW_016852897.1:0-2013 GCF_001698545.2 Rhinopithecus bieti | reverse complement strand
CATCTCGGCCTCCCAAAGTGCTGGGATTACAGGCTTGAGCCACCGCGCCCGGCTCATCTGCTTCTTCTACCACCAGATGCCCCACCCCACAGCGAGGCAACTTCTTCCACACTCCACCTCTGGTGGGGCAGCCCAGGCTGAGCCTTCCAGCAGGCTATTCCCAACCTCCAGCAGGTGTGAGGGAGGAAAGCCAGGTGTGCCAGCTGGTGTGTGTAGGCACCCACATGCACCCCCATCTGGCCTTTCTTGTTAAGTGGCTCTGCCTCCAGGAAGACCCCAGGACTGCCCTGTGCCCTCAGCACTTTCTCTGTGTGCTGGTGTGTTCCATGTCTGCCTCCCTTACCAGAACTGAGAACTCAGGGTTAGTGCCAGGGACTGTAGTCAGGAAAGCCGGCACTGCCTCTCCTGAAGGATTTGAGCCCTCAAAGTCTGGACTGAGGGACAGGCATGGATGCTGAAGCCCAGGTGTGGCCCTGGAGCAGAGGGTGGCCCTGGATTGAGTGTCCCTGGGTAGGAGGACCAGGAGGGGCAGAACTGGGGTGAAGTGAAGCATCCCTTCAGATGCCCAGGTCCTAGGGCGTGGAACCCCCTGGGGCTGCAGTGAGGATGTCTAGGTCCTCAGCTTAGGGAGGTCCAGGAAGTGGAGAGGGCTGGGGCGCAGAGCTGGCCTGCCCAGGCTTGTGGGGAGGCAGTAGAGATGTCCACAGGCAGACCTGGGAAGGCTCCCCCGACGGAACAGTCTGCTCACTCCCCATCTCCCTGGGCAGCTGTTGAGCTCCTCTTGTCCTGGCCCTGGCCTCAAAGGTAGCAAGTGGTACAGGCGCCCTGGGGCGGAGCTCACTTAGCCTCAAGGGGTCCTTGGAAGGGGATTCCTATGCCTCCGCCCGCTCCAGATTGGGCTTAGATCCCTCCGCTGCTCAGAAAACTACAGAGGCTCCTGCGGAGGGGGCTGGTTTTGTTCTGTGTCATTGGGTCCCTGTGGATCCTGCCCTGTCTGCTAAGAGCTGGGGTGGAGCTTCTTTTAGGGATTCAGCAGTATCAGGGGTCTCCTGAGGGTGTGGCAGCTGCGAGGTATGTGGGGTGGGACAAGCCCCAGACCATTGGCCTGTGTGGGTCCCGGCCTCCCAGCGCACGAAGAGAAGACAGAGGAGCTTTGGCAGGTGGAGTGGCCCAGGTGTCCCCCGCCAGTATCATTGTTCTGCCTCCTCAGAACACCCGGCTCCCTGGAGAAGGCTCAGAGGCAGCCAGCTGGGGTCTCTCCTGGTCTGGGCATGGCACTAACCTCCCTCCTCCTCAGGAGGGGGCATTTTGCCCCTCGTTCTCCCCCCACCCCCCCAGGCTTTCATCTGCGCCTTCCTGTCTGGAATGCTCTTTGCACAAAAGGTGTGTGTCAAAGATCACCATCTCCAGGAGGCCCTACCCCGGCTGGCTCACCGTGACCCGATCTGCTTTGTTTGTGGGTTGGGGTTGGGAGAGTTTACGCCAGGCTTCCCAAGCTGGGCCCCATCCCCACGCATGGGCCCCCACAACACTGGCACAGTTCACCGAGGGCGCCCCCGCCGGGAAGCGTCCCAGCTGCACCGGCCACTTCGCCAAGCCCGGGCCCGGGTCCCCAGCACATGGGGAAACTGAGGCCCTGCTAAGCGGGCAGGGGATGGAGGCGAGGCCTGACAAGGCCTCTTGGAAGGCTCAGCAGGGTCTGGGGCGGAGAATTCCCCGGGAGCCCACCGTCAGCCGCTCACTACCAGATCCAGGCCAGATCCCAGAGTCAGGGACCCTCCCAGAGAGGGTCGCGCGCGTCACTGCCGACGTCATCGAGCGTCTGGGCCGAGCCGAACCGCGCCCCCTCCTCACAAATCGCGGAGCGGGGAACAGCGGGCGGGGTCTCCGGGCGGGTCGGGCCCAGCCGAGACCCCTGTGTGGTGGGAGGCTCCGCCCGCGCCCCAGGGCCCCCGCCGCCCGCGCCCCTCGCGCCGTACCTCGCCCGTAGCCCAGGCGCTGGCGCAGCGCTCG
>NW_016852896.1:0-214 GCF_001698545.2 Rhinopithecus bieti | reverse complement strand
TCTTCTTATGCCTGCTGAAGTTTCGCTACAACATTTCTAAGTGTGAACTTTTACTGATCTTTGCCCAAATCTTGTTATTCTTCAATCTGAGGATTCAGAATCTCAGACTTTCTCTTTGAATATTGCTCCACCCCACCACACCCTCATCATATCTTATCTACTACTGAAACTTCTATTAGATATAGAGCAAATCTTATTTTACCTTACATTTTTC
>NW_016852895.1:0-1058 GCF_001698545.2 Rhinopithecus bieti | reverse complement strand
ACCAGCCTGACCAACATGGAGAAACCCTGTCTCCACTGAAAATACAAAATTAGCCTGGCATGGTGGCACATGCCTGTAATCCCAGCTACTCAGGAGGTAGGAGAATTGCTTGAACCCAGGAGGTGGAGGTTGTGGTGAGCCGAGATTGTGCCATTGCACTCCAGCCTGGGCAACAAGAGTGAAACTCCGTCTCAAGAAAAAGAAAAAAAATTCCTAGAAACCAATATTAAGTATATAAATGGATTTCTCATTTCATAACTTAGGGAAAAAATTAAATTTGCCACCTTTGATTGCAAAATAGCTTCAAATCTTAATATGCACTTGAAAGTTAATTTCAACTAAGGCCTCTCTAATGAACATTATTTTCTGTTCTGCAGGACTATAAGACATACTTGGACTTTGTCCTTGCATTAGAAAACAGAAAGGAACCCGCAGCTCTACAGTATATTTTCAAACTGCTTGATATTGAGAACAAAGGATATCTGAATGTCTTTTCACTTAATTATTTCTTTAGGGTAAGTCTCATTTGCATTAGTGAGTCATCGTTCCTTAAGGTATCATTTGGTTGTGGCCGGGTCTGTCTCAAAAGAAAAAAAAAATTGTGAGATGCAGCAAAAGCACTGGCTAGAGGGAAATTTATAATATTGAATGTGTATATTGGAAAACGTTAAAGATCTAAAATCAGCATCTACTTTAGGAAATTAGAAAAAGGAGCAAATTAAAGATGTATCATTTTGTGTAAATTAAATATTTAGTAACCATTTTACCTAACTCGTGATTTTTATTTATTTTTTTCTTTTTTTGAGAAAACGTCTGGCTCTGTCACCCAGGCTGGAGTGCAGTGGCACGATCACAGCTCATTGCAACCTCCAACTCCTGGGCTCAGGCAATCTTCCCACTCAGCCTCCCCAATAACTGGGTCCACTTGCCTGTAATCCCAGCTACTCGGGAGGCTGAGGCAGGAGAATCACTTGAACCCAGGAGGCGGAGGTTGCAGTAAGCCAAAATCACGCCACTGCATTCTAGCTTGGGCAGCAGAGTAAGACTGTCTCAAAAAA
>NW_016852894.1:6756-8308 GCF_001698545.2 Rhinopithecus bieti | reverse complement strand
TGTTTTTCCTTTCTTCTTTCTTTAATTCTCTCTTTCCTTTCTCTCTCTTCTTTCTTTCTCCCTTTCTTTCCTTTTTTTCTTTCTTTCTCTCTTTCTGTCTTCTTTCTTTCTTTCTTTCTTTCTTTCTTTTTTCTTTCTTTCTTTCTTTCTTTCTTTCTTTCTTTCTTTCTTTCTTTCTTTCTTTCTTTCTTTCCCTTTCTTTCTTTCTTTCTATTTCTTCCTTTCTTCTTTCTTTCTTTCTTTCTTTCTTTCTTTCTTTCTTTCTTTCTTTCTTTTTTTTCTTCTTTCTTTCCTTCCTTCCTTCCTTCCTTCCTTCCTTCCTTCCTTCCTTCCTTCCTTCCTCCCTTCCTTTCTCTTCCAGATGGAGTCTCGCTCTGTCACCAAACCTGGAGTGCAGTGGCGCGATCTCATCTCACTAAAAGCTTGGGCTCCCGGTTCTTGCCATTCTCCTGCCTCAGCCTCACGAGCAGCTGGGACTACAGGCACCCATCACCATGCCCGGCTCATGTTTTGTAGTTTTAGTAGAGATGGGGTTTCACCGTGTTAGCCAGGTTGGTCTAGATCTCCTGAATTCGTGATCCACCCTCCTCGGCATCCCAAAGTCCTGGGATTACAGGTGTGATCCACCGTGCACAGCCTGCTGTGGGCTTTTGTGGCTTCCCCCCTCCCTTCCTTCCCCCAAATGTTGCCAAGATTCCCAACCTCTCCTGACTCTGCTCCCCCATCATCAAGCCCCTACACACCCACCACATCTGGGGACATCCTTCTGGGTTGCGCCACCAAAGCACCATCGGGCAGCATCATTCCACTGCTTCTGCCTAGCCATCACCCCGCCAGGAGCCCAGCTCCAACCTGGGAGGGCAGGGGGCCGGAGCCCCAAGGCGCATTCGCTGGTGTTGGCGTTGTGAGAAAAACGCCATGCACCGCTCCACCACCTGTTCTCCCTTGGCCAACCCTGACAGCTCTGGCTGGGTGGGGCAAGAGGGGGCCTTGCTGGAGCTCCTGAGCCGCCAGGGATCCAAAAATATACCTCCATGACAGGGCGGAGGACGGGACTGTGTTCCAGGATTGTGGGTCCTGGGCCCTGATGCCTCAGAGTGCTCCCTGTTATGAGCAGGCTGACGTGGTGGAAGCTCTTGAGCTTGGGAGTCAGTGGAAGGCTGCGGGGGAGTGCCTCTCTGGGCTGATATGAGTTCGTCACGCCCGGGCTGGTGGTGCCAGTTGGAAGCCTGTGGGTATGGCTGGGCCAGGCTCTTGGGACAGCCAGGCGCCTCTGCTGGCGTCTATGGCCTTATCACCCGGAATGTGCCCGATCTTGTCTGTTCTTGGAAGCTAAGCAGGGTACGGCCTGGTTAGGACTTGCATGGGAGACCGCCTGAGAATATCGAGTGCTGTAGGTTTTTGGCTTTCTTTCCTGTCTTTCTTTCTTTTCTACCTTCCTTTCTTCCCGTCTCTCTCTCTTCTTCCTTTCTTTCTTTCTTTCTTCCTTCCTTCCTTCCTTCCTTCCTTCCTTCCTTCCTTCCTTCCTTCCTTCCCTCCCTCCCTCCCTCCA
>NW_016852894.1:0-1477 GCF_001698545.2 Rhinopithecus bieti | reverse complement strand
CCCTTCTTTCTTTCTTTCTTTCTTTCTTTCTTTCTTTCTTTCTTTCTTTCTTTCTTTCTTTCTTTCTTTCTTTCTTTCTTTCTTTCTTTCTCTTCCAAATGGAGTCTCACTCTGTCACCCAGGCTGGACTGTAGTGGCACAATTCCAGCTCACTGCAAGCTCCGCCTCCCAGGTTCATGCCATTCTCCTGCCTCAGTCTCCCCAGCAGCTGTGACTACATGCAAGCGCCACCACGCCTGGCTCATGTGTTGTAGTTTTAGTAGAGATGGGGTTTCACCATGTAAGCCAGGCTGGTCTGGATCTCCTGACCTCGTGATCCATAGGCATTGGCCTCCCAACGTGCTGGGATTACATTCTTGATCTACTGCGCCCGGCCTGCAGTAGGCTTTTGTGGCTTCCCCCCTCCCTCCCTTCCCACTACTATCGCCATGCCTCCCAACCTCCCCTGACTCTGCTCCCCCTTATCGCGACCATACACCTCCAGACGCAACTGGAGAATTCCTTCTGGTGGTGCGCCACCAAAGCACCACCAGGAAGCAACATTCTGCTGCTTCCGCCTAGCCGCTACCCCGCCAGGAGCCCGGCTCCAGCTTGGTAGGGCAGGGGGCCGCACCCCAAAAGTATAGGCCTGGGTGTTGATGTTTTCAGAAAAAGGCCATGTGCCACTGGTCCACCTATTCGCCCTTGGCCAGCCCTGATGGCTGTGGTTGGGTGGGGCAAGAGAGGGCCTCGCAGGAGCTCCTGAGCCACCAGGGATCCAAGAGAATACCTCTGCGACAAGGCGGAGGAGCGGACCGGGTCCCAGGATTGTGGGCCATGTGCCCTGATGCCTCAGGGCACTCCCTGTTCCGAACGGGCTCAACGTGATGAAAACTCGGTAGCTCGGGAGCCGGAGGAAGGCCCCAGGTGAGTGACTCGGATGTCCCGATACGAGCACGGAGGCCCCGGGCTGGCGGTGCTGGCTGGAAGCCGGCGGGCATGGCAGTGCCGGGCTCTTGTGGAAGCCAGGTGCCTATGCCAGCGTCTACGGCCATACCACCCTGAATGTGCCTGATCTCGTCTGATCTCAGAAGCTTAAGAAGAATCAGGTCTGGTTAGTACTTGGATGGGAGATCGCCTGGGAATACTGGGTGCTGTGGGGTTTTTGCTTTCTTTCTTGTCTTTATTTTCTACCTTCATTTCTTTCCTTCTCTCTCTCTCTCACTTCTTTATTTCTCTTTTTTCTCTTTCTCCCTTTCTTTCTTTCATTCTTTTTGTTTGTTTCTTTGTTCTTTCTTCTCTTACTTCTTTCTTTCTTTCCTTCCTTCTTTCTTTCCTTTCTTTCTTTCTCTCTTTCTTTTTTCCTTTCTTTCTTCTTTCTTTCCTTCTTTCTTTCTTTTCTTTCTTTCTCTCTCTTTCTTTGTTCCTTCCTTCATTTCTTTCTTTCTCTCTTTCTTTCCTTCCTTCTTTCTTTCTTTCTTTCTTTCTTTCTTTCTTT
>NW_016852893.1:0-1058 GCF_001698545.2 Rhinopithecus bieti | reverse complement strand
TGTACATCCAAAAAATTATTTACTGGATACCTCCTACATTTCAGGCACTGTACTAGATGCTGGGAATATAAAGATAAGACAGGCATGGTCCCTGTCTTCTACCTGCAAGTGGAAAATGATATGGTATGGGAAACATACATAATTGATAAGGGAAGATAAATAAGTCTGATGGTTTTAGGCACACAGCAGTGAGATCCAATGAAGGAAATGAATACAGATTGGTAGAGAGGGTTGGTAGAGGGCATTGCAGGCAGTGGAAAAGGCGTGAACAAAGATGGGTGAAAATGCACACATCTCACTGAAGACTATGCACAGTTAATTTTTTTAAAAATGCTGGTGGATAAATTTCAATGAAATTATGTGAGTGAAAACAACCTCGAAAGAAGCATATAGCCGGGTGTGGTGGTGTGCACCTGTGGTCCCACTACTGGGGAGGGTGAGGTGGGAGGATCGCTTGAGCCTGGAAGGTGGAGGCTGCAGTGAGCCATGCTCATGCCACCACACTCCAGCCTGGGCAACAGAACAAGACTCTGTCTCAAAGAAAAAAAGAAAGAAAAATGACACGTAGCACACAATTCCATTTACGTGATGTTAATTGAAGTAACATACCTGCAGAGATAGAGAACAGATAAATGGGTGCCAGGGGCCAGGGACAAGGGAGGGGATGCGTGTCGCCAGAAAGGGGTAACACAAAGGAGTCTTGTGATAATGGAATGGTTCCAGATCTTGTTTGTGGTGGTAGTTATGCAACGCTACATGTGATAAAATTGTATACAGCTACACACGCGCATATATAAATATTGACAGCATGTATATCTGGTGAACTCTGAATAAATGCTATGGATTGTACCAATGTCTATTTCTTGGTTTTGATATTATACTTTAATTGTGTGAAACATTAAGATTGGGAGAAGGGTGCATGGGACTTCCCTTGTACATTTCTTTGAAACTTCCTGTAAATCTACAATTATTTAAAAAAAAAAAGAAAAAAAAAGAAAAAAAAACTACTGAAGTGGAAGACTCAACTGGAGACTATTAAGAAATTAAGCTGTACGGCC
>NW_016852892.1:0-1093 GCF_001698545.2 Rhinopithecus bieti | reverse complement strand
CTGTAATCCCAGCCACTCGGGAGGCTGAGGCAGGAGAATCACTGGAATCCAGGAAGCACGGGTTTTGGTGAGCTGAGATCACGCCATTGCACTCCAGCCTGGGCAACAAGAGCGAAACTCCATGAAAGAAAGAAAGAGAGAGGGAGGGAGGGAGGGAGGGAGGGAGGAAGGGAGGAAGGGAGGAAGGAAGGAAGGAAGGAAGGAAGGAAGGAAGGAAGGAAGGAAGGAAGGAAAGAGAAAATTATGGATAGGAGCAGTGGCTTGCACCTGTAAGCCCAGCACTTTGGGAGGCCGAGGCAGGCAGATCGTCTGAGGTTGGAAGTTCGAGACCAGCCTGACCAACATGCAGAAACCCCATCTCTAAAAATTAGCCGGGCGTGGTGGTGCATGCCTGTAATCCCAGCTGCTCAGGAGGCTGAGGCAGGAGAATCACTTGAACCTGGGAGGTGGAGGTTCTAGTGAGCCAAGATCATGTCACTGCACTCTAGCCTGGGCAACAAGAGCAAAACTCCATCTCAAAAAAAAAAAAAAAGAAAAGAAAAGAAAAGGAAATAATGAGGAAAAAATGCATTTACTATACATTAAGTGGAAGTGGATCATCATAAAGATTTTCATCTTCATCATTTTCATGTTGAAAGGCTGAAGAGAAAGAGGAGGAGTTGGTATTACTATTCAAGGGTGGCAGAGGGAGAAGAGATGGAGGAGGTAGAAGGGGAGGCAGGAGATGCAAGCACACCCATTGTAACTTTCTGGAAATACATTTTAATATATGTCTGTCTTAGTTTTTTGCTTTTCATTTCTCTGACATTGTTTCTATATGATACCAATCCTTTTTCCACCATTTGCTTTCATTTCAGTGACCATATTATGGAAGAGTCCATGTCGCAAAAGTTCTAGCTATTCAGAAGGCTGGGGCCAGAGAATCCCTTCAGGAGGTCAGGAGTTTGAGATTGCAGTGAGCTCTGATTGTGCCACTGCACTCCATGATAGAGTAAGGTCCTGTTTCTAAAAGTAAAAAAAAATACATACACACAGAAACAAACAAACCCAGAAGCCAAAGGCAGTCTCCCTTCTTCCAGACTGTCTGATGTCC
>NW_016852891.1:0-854 GCF_001698545.2 Rhinopithecus bieti | reverse complement strand
GACTTTCACAGGGGAAGCTGGATAAGGAGCCCTGAAGCCCAGGCAACCACATGTGGAAGTGGCCTCAGTGTCCTGGTCAGATAGTTAATTTCTTCTCACTTTTGATAAAAGGCAGCTGTTCCCTGTCATTCCACCTGCAGCCTTGTGGGGCCTGAGTGGTCACCTTATGGGAAGGCTCCCATTATGGGCTAAACTGTGGCCCCCTCAAAATTCACACATTGAAGCCTTAACCCCCTGTACTTCAGAATGCGACTATTTGGAGATAGTACTTTTAAAGGGGTGATTATGTTAAAATGCAGCTGTTAGAGTGGGCCCTAATCCAATCTGGCTGATGTCCTTATGAGAAAAGGAAGTTTAGACACACAAAGCGATATCAGCACCTTAATCTTGGACTTGCAGCCCCTAGAACTGTGAGAACATGAATGTCTGTGGTTTAAGCCTCCCAGTCTATGGTATTTTATTATGGCAGCCCTGACTGCCTAAGAGGTCCCAGCTTGGCTTTGGCATCAAGTTCAAAGAGAAGCCAGAAAATTTCCAAACTGATGTTTGTTGTTCTCCTTCTCAAGACCTTTGTGGGTGGGGCCTCTGAGAAGCCACAGTGGGAGGTCAGGCAGTGGTGGTGAGGCTGGTGGCTGAAAACACAGGCTCCCTGCACTGCCCTCACCAGCTGAAAATTTGGCAAGGGACTCAACTCTTTCTGCCTCAGGCTCCTGATCTGTAAGGTGGAGTTTGCAACAAGTATCTCCTGCGAGGGTGGTGATGAGAACTGAGCGAGTTGATAATTGTAAAGCTCTTACAATGGTACTTGGTATGTAGTAAGCACTTCATGTGATTATTTGTTAAATTACCATTTT
>NW_016852890.1:0-1051 GCF_001698545.2 Rhinopithecus bieti | reverse complement strand
TTTTTTTTGAGACAGAGTCTTGCTCTGTCACCCAGGCTGGAGTGCAGTGACACGATCTCGGCTCACTGCAAGCTCTGCCTTCGGGGTTCACACCATTCTCCTGCCTCAGCCTCTGGAGTAGCTGGGACTACAGGCGCCCGCCACCACGCCTGGCTAATTTTTTTGTAGTTTTAGTAGAGATGGAGTTTCACCATGTTAGCCAGGATGGTCTCGATCTCCTGACCTTTCAACAAGATTTTCTAGCACCCAGTGGATGCTTGCTTGCCTGCCAACCCCAGTCTGTCACACCCAGCAACTCCCTCTGCCATTCATTAGTGACAGCTGGACCTTCTCTGTAAGGTCTCTGTCTCCACATAGGGGTGGAGACTCTCCAGATTTGTCCCTTTCTTGGGTTCTCTGTTTCAGCCCTAGGGGGGACCCTAAGCTGCTCTCTCTATCTGCTATCCCTGTATTCTTCAGAGTTCACTTTAGCCTTTAATAGCTGACTCCCTATTAGTTAATTTTTTTTTTTTTTTTTTTTTTTTTTGAGATGGAGTCTCGCTTCATCATCCAGAGTGCAGTGGTGCGATCTCAGCTCACTGAAACCTCCGCCTCCAGGTTTCAAGCCATTCTCTTGGCTCAGCCTCTGAGTAGCTGGGATTACAGGCGTGCACCACCATGCCCAGCCAATTTTTGTTTTTTTTGTTTTTTTGTTTTGTTTTTTTGAGACGGAGTCTTGCTCTGTCGCCCGGGCTGGAGTGCAGTGGCCGGATCTCAGCTCGCTGCAAGCTCCGCCTCCGGGATTTACGCCATTCTCCTGCCTCAGCCTCCCGAGTAGCTGGGACTACAGGCGCCCGCCACCTCGCCCGGCTAGTTTTTTGTATTTTAGTAGAGACGGGGTTTCGCCGTGTTAGCCAGGATGGTCTCCATCTCCTGACCTCGTGATCCGCCCGTTTCGGCCTCCCAAAGTGCTGGGATTACAGGCTTGAGCCACCGCGCTCGCCCAATTTTGTATTTTAGTAGAGACAGGGTTTCACCATGTTGGTCAGGCTGGTTTCGAATTCCTGACCTC
>NW_016852889.1:0-1436 GCF_001698545.2 Rhinopithecus bieti | reverse complement strand
TTTAGAGTGAGAAAGAAAAAAAAATACATTTGGATAATATGTATTCCTGTAGCTCTCACTGTCTCTCATTTTGTGTCTGGAATTCATTCTCGATTTATCACATGGATCTCCTCACATCAACTTATTTTATGCATAAGGCCTCCTTCTGAAAAGTCATGATTAAAAGTTTTAATTTTTAAAAAATAGTTGACTCTTGTCTTGGTATTCTCATCTTCTCAAGAGCAGAGTGCTGTGTAAACACACCAACCACTTTTACAAAATCAACCTACATGTGGAATGATTTGCTAACAGAGTGAGCTCAAAGGTAAGAACTGGAAACAATTACAGGACCAGTCTCATGAAGTGTTCAGGTCCACGCTGAGCAGATCTGTAAGGTGAGGTCACCGAAGTCATTAGTAGCTTACAATCGGAAATGAAACCTATGCAATCTTTGAGATTCTCTCCTTACAAAAGCACAATAAAAACCTACTGCCAAAGGGATTCGGCAAAATGTAAGCTTTCTCCAGTAAAGGAGTGTGTGATAAAGTGAACTAACACTTGAAGAGATGGCCAGATCTTTGGGGTGGAAGAAGGATCATGTTCTAAATGGGGAGGGACAATTTTCACTTGAATAAATGGTTTGTGAACAATCGTCTTCAGTGCATTAGGCCCAATGCGGTTTTGCGGCTTCTTACACTTACTGCTTCAACCTGTTTAATAAAACGTGTTTGTGTTTTGAAGAGTGTGTAAGTAATGAACTCATTTTACAAGCTCTCTGAAAGTGCTGGGGCCAAGCTCCCCTAATAGATGGCTCTGAGGCCTTGTGCTTTTTTCTCCCTAGGAAGATAAGGATCTGTGCACCTGCTTACAATGTCAGCACCCAGGGAAGACCAAGCCGATGCTTGTTTCTCACCTCTGCCACCTCCACTGGACTCCTGGGTTAACCCCACTGCAGACAGTGGCAAGGAGGGGGTAGCTCAGCCATGACCCTGCCCAGCTCTGGCTAGGCTCTGGCAGACCCCTGCTTAGATGGAGTCCATGCTGTTGGGCAGGATGCAGGCCTTTCCTGGAGGGCACCAGGTACCTGCCCACTCCTCCCAGACTCTGCCCATCTTTGCCACTTGCTAATTCATTAGATAGACTCACCTTTTTTAACTTAATAAAGTTAATGTAAGGCAAAACTTCATGTTTAGTGTAACCAGAATTGTTTGCTGTCTCTAAATACAAGTATATTTTTTTAAAAAGCAAGCTACTAAATTCTAAAATTAAAATTATCAGTAACTTACAAGGAATAATGAATTGAAACCATTGATAAAACGTTCCTCATTGAGGAAAATACGTTTTCTAGGAAGAAAACGTAAATGTTTATGGTATGTCATAATAAAGAGTGATTTGGTCTAATGTCTAGTTTAAGAAGGTGCAGTCCTATGTCAATCAAAGCCTGATATTTCTGTCTT
>NW_016852888.1:0-1715 GCF_001698545.2 Rhinopithecus bieti | reverse complement strand
ACAGAGCGAGACTCCGTCTCAAAAAAAAAAAAAAAAAGTGAGACTCCCTCTCAAATACATAAATAAACAAATTATTAGTTTCTTGGGGTACCATTGTATTCTAAACACTTAGCAGACTACCAAAGCCCCTGGCCTGTGGTCGGTGCCCAGTAAGTGGGGACTGAATGCCTGAATAGCTTCTTACTACCCTGCCCGCTGCCCCCCGCCGTTGCACAGGCACCCCGGATACACAGTTTATATTTAACTTCAAAAAAATAATATAAGTTTGCAAGTATCAACAGCTCAAGGTAGCTTAAACAAAAAACAACAGTAAAAGGGCACAGGGTGCCTCCTGGACCCCACCCTGGGAGATGTGTGGTCACCCTCACTCCTGAAGCCTCTTTAAGGACCACCTCTCTGCTCCTTAGTGCACTTCTGGGAGGCAGCTGTAATCGAGCTCCTGAGGTTTGATGTCTCTGTAAAATGGGTTTGCAGCGTGTGTGTGTGTGTGTGTGTATAGGCAGGCAATTCCCACAATGGCAGGCAGAATCCCCAAAAAGGCATCTGTAAGAGCATGATTTCCTAGACTTCGGCTAGTTTGTTTCATCTTCCCAAATATTGATATCCGAGTAGACTATTACTGAATCCTTTTAAATTATGTATATTTTTGGCCAGGCGCAGTGGCTCACACCTGTAATCCCAGCACTTTGGAGGCCAAGGCAGGCGGATCACCTGAGGCTAGGAGTTCAAGACCAGGCTGGCCAATGTGGTGAAACCCCATCTCTACATATATATATACACAAAAATTCGCTGGACATTGTGGCGGGTGCCTGTAGTCCCAGCTACTCAGGAGGCTGAGGCAGGAGAATCGCTTGAACCCGGGAGGTGGAGGTTGCAGTGAGATTGCACCACTGCACTCCAACCAGGGCGACAGAGTGAGACTCTGTCTCAAAAAACAAAAAATTGGCTGGGCGCAGTGGCTCACACCTGTAATCCCAGCACTTTGGGAGGCCAAGGTGGGCGGATCACGAGGTCAGGAGATCGACAGCATCCTGGCTAACACAGTGAAACCCAATCTCTACTAAAAATACAAAAAATTAGCCGGGCGTGGTGGCGGGCGCCTGTAGTCCCAGCCACTCAGGAGAGTGAGGCAGGAGAATGGCGTGAACCTGGAAAGTGGAGTTTGCAGTGAGCCAAGATTGCGCCACTGCACTCCAGCCTGGGCGACAGAGCAAAACTCCGTTTTAATTATTATTTTTTGAGATGGAGTCTCGCTCTGTTGCCCAGGCTGGAGTGCAGTGGCACGATCTCGGCTCACTGCAAGCTCCGCCTCCCAGTTCAAGTGATTCTCCTGCCTCAGCCTTTTAAGTAGCTGGGACTACAGGTGTGCACCACCACACCCGGGTAATTTTTTGTATTTTAGTAGAGATGGGGTTTCACCATGTTGGCCAGGATGGTCTCAGTCTCTTGATCTCGTGATCTGCCCGCGTCAGCCTCCCAAGATGCTGGGATTACAGGCGTGAGCCACTGCGCCCAGCCTTAAATTTATTTTAAGAGATTTTTTAAAAAATCACTGCTATAAAGGTAAAATAAGTATTAGTTGCCATGAATTGAAAGTATTTTGGGCCATGTACAGTGACTCACCCCTGTAATCCTAACACTTTGGGGGGCCACAGTGTGAAGATCACTTGAACCCAGGATGGTTTAAACCCTTTGAGGAGTTTAAGGCAAACCTG
>NW_016852887.1:0-1715 GCF_001698545.2 Rhinopithecus bieti | reverse complement strand
TATTTAAGTCTTCTTTGATTTATTTTATCAAAATTTTGTATTTCCAAGGCCTCAATGCACAGCAAAATTATCTTAAGTGTTTGTAAACTACAGATCTGAGGTATTACCTGGGAATATGTATTGTTAACAAACACTCCTGGTAATTCTGATGAAACAGATCCACAGAATGGTAGGCTGAGTGGAGTTTTACTTCTCTAGTTAGTGTCTCTGTATTAAAATCTACAGAGAATATTTTCTTTCAGCCTTAGCACCAGGAAAGGTTTATTTCTTCTGAATATCTAATATGCAGTTATCATATGGATAGTACAAGTATGTAAACTTGGCATATTACTTGTTTTCTTTGTTGGCTTCTAGGTTTTATCTTTATATCAGAATAGTAAGTATTTTTTACCATAGAAGATTAGATTATTATGGGACTCATATGATAAATATTGACTGAGCACTTACTGTGCGCCACACACTTTTATAGACATACAGGCATACCTCAGAGATGTTGAGGGTTGAGTTCCAGACCACCTTAATAAAGTGAATGTCACAATAAAGCAAGTCACACAAAGTTTTGGTTTCCCGGTGTATATAAAAGTTATGTTTACACTGTACTGTAGTCCATTAAGTGTGTAATATCATTGTATCTAAAATGTGCATGTCTTAAAATACTTTATTGCTAAAAAATGCTAGTGATTATCTGCGCCTTCAGCAAGTTGTAATCATTTTGCTGGCAGAGGGCCTTGGCTCTTTATTGACAGCTGCTGACTGATTGGTGGTTGCTGAAGATTGGGGTGACTATGGTAATTTATTAAAATAAAACAAGAATGAAGTTTGCCACATTGACTCTTCCAAAAGTTCTCTCTGTAGATGCTGATTAATAACATTTTACTCATAGTAGAACTTTTCTTCAAAATTGAAGTCAGTCCTCTCAAACCTTGCTGCTGCTTTATCAATTAAATATATTTAATATTCTAAATGTTTCATTATTTCAGCAATGTTCACAACTTCTTCATCAGGAGCACATTTCATCTCAAGAGACCACTTTCTTTACTCATCCACAAAAGCAACTTCTTATTCATTCAAGTTTTATCATGTGATTGCAGAAATTCAGTCACATCTTCAGGCTTCACTTCTAATTGTGGTTCCCTTGCTATTTCCACTACATCTGTGGTTATTTTCCCCATGAAATCTTGAACCCCTCCAAGTCACCCGTGGGGTGTTGGAATCAACTTCTTCCAGACTGTTAATCTTGGTATTTTCACCTCCTTCCATGAATCACAAATGTTCTTAATGGCATCTAGAGTGGTGAATCCTTCCCAGAAAGTTTTCAATTGACTTTGCCAAAATCCATCAGAGGAATCACTATCTATGGTAGCTACAGCCTAATGAAATGCATTTCTTAAATAATAAGACTTAAAATTGAAATTACTCCTTGGTCCATGGGCTGAAGAATAGCTATTGTGTTACCAGGCATGAAAACAACAATAATCTCCTTGTACATCTCCATCAGAGCTCTTGGGTGACTAAGTGCATGTCTCAATAAACAGTAATATTTTCAAAGGAATCTTTTTTTCTTGAGCAATAGGCATCAACAGTGGGCTTAACACATTCAGAAAACCATGCTGTAAACAGATGTACTGTCATCCTGGCTTTGTTGTTTCATTTATAGAGCACAGGCAGATTTAGTATAATTCTTAAGGGCCCTAGGATTTTCAGAATGGTAAATG
>NW_016852886.1:0-1058 GCF_001698545.2 Rhinopithecus bieti | reverse complement strand
TTTTTTTTTTTTTTTTTTTTTTTATCACAGAGACAGCTTCTTTCCATAATCATCACGAACTAACCTCTGCAAGCTTTAAGTTTTCTTTGGCAGCCTCCTTACCTCTGTCAGTCTTCATAGAATTGAAGAGAGTTGGATTAGGCATTGGTTTAACGGAATTCTATCCAGACTACTAAAACTCTCCATATCAGCATTAAAGATGTTTCACTTTCTTATCACTTGTGTATTCACTAGAGAAGAACTTTTAATTTACTTCAAGAATTTTTTCTTTGAATTCACAGCTTGGTTAACTATTTGGTGCAAGAGGCCTAGCATTTGGCCTATCTCAGCTTTCAATATACCTTTCTCACTAAGCTTCATCATTTCTAGCTTTTGATTTAAAGTGAGAGATGTGTGACATTTTGTTTCATTTGAACACTTAGAGGCCGTTGTAAGGTTACTAGTCAGCCTAATTTCACTAATTTCAATATTGTTGTATCTTAGGGTGCAGGGAGGCCCGCGGGGGAAATAGGGGAGGGGAAGGCCAATCAGTGGAGCAGTCAGAACACACATAATTATTAAGTTTGCATTCTTACATGGGTATGGTTCATGGCACCTCAAAACAATTAAAATAATAACATCAAAGATTACTGATTACAGATTACCACAGCAGATATGATACTAACGAAAAAGTTTGAAATATTGTGTGAATTACCCACATGTGCTATAGAGACATGAAGTGAGCACATGCTATTGAAAAAAACGGCACTGAGACTTATTAGGCACAGGGTTGCCGCAAACCTTAAATTTGTAAAAAAAACTCAACACCTGTGAAGCATAATAAAGCAAAGCACAACAGAAGAGGTATGCCTGTATTAGTTAGCCTGTCCATTTGACGGAAGAGGAAACTAAGGCTCAGAAAGGTTAATTAACTCACCAACAGTTACATGGTTAGTGGCTGGTAAGCCATTACTCAAATGGAAGTCTGCTTTCCAAGCCCACACTGTTGTGGTAGCTCAGGGTAAAGGTAACACATACTTGAATTAAGTCATATACAAGTGCAGATGGAGAACAGGGTT
>NW_016852885.1:0-1050 GCF_001698545.2 Rhinopithecus bieti | reverse complement strand
ACAGACATATAGACCAATGGAGCAGAACAGAGACCTCAGAAATAACACCACATGTCTGCAATCATCTGATCTTTGACAAACCTGACAAAACAAGAAATGGGGAAAGGATCTCCTATTCAGCAAATGGTGGTAAGAAAACTGGCTAGCCATATGCAGAAAACTGAAACTGGACCCCTTCCACACCTTACACAAAATTACACCTTACACAAAATTAACTCAAGATGGATCAAAGACTTAAATGTAAAACCCAAAACCATAAAACCCTAGAAGAAAACCTAGGTAATACCATTCAGGACACAGGCATGGGCAAAGGCTTCATGACTAAAACACCAAAAGCAATTGAAACAAAAGCCAAAATTGACAAACAAGATCTAATTAAAAGAGTTTCTGCACAGCAAAAGAAACACTCATCAGAGTGAACAGGCAATCTACAGAATGGGAGAAAATTTTGCAACCTTCCCGTCTGACAAAGGTCTAATATCCAGAATTTACAAGGACTTAAACAAATTTACAAGAAAAAAACAACCCATCAAAAGTGGGTAAAGGATATGAACAGACACTTCTCAAAAGAAGACATTGATGTGGCTAACAAATATATGAAAAACAGTTCAACATCACTGATCACAGAAATGCAAATCAAAACCACAATGAGATACCCTCTCACGCCAGTCCAAATGGCAATTATTAAAAAGTCAGCAAACAAGGGATGCTGGCGAAGCTGTGGAGAAACAGGAACACTTTTACACTGTTGGTGGGAATGTAAATTAGCTCAACCATTGTGGAAGACAGTATGGCGATTCCTCAAGGATCTAGAACCAGAAATATCATTTAACCCAGCAATCCCATTATTGGGTATATACCCAAAGGAATATAAATCATTCTACTATAAAGACACGTGCACATGTATGTTTATTGCACCACTATTTACAATAGCAAAGATTTGGAACAAACCCAAATGCCCATCAATGATAAGCTGGATAAAGAAAATGTGGTACACATACACCATGGAAGACTATGCAGCCATAAAAGGAATGAGATCATGTCCTTTGC
>NW_016852884.1:0-465 GCF_001698545.2 Rhinopithecus bieti | reverse complement strand
TGTTGTGAGTAGTGCTATGAAGACAGGAATACTGATTTTGGCTTTTGGCAGTGCAGAGCTTAGGGAGGCCAGCGCTGGGGGCGACTAAGGTGAAAGCTGCACGCAGATGTCCTGTGACGGCCGGCTGCTCTGAGGCAGAATTTCCAACCTGGATTTGTTTTATCATCCTAAGCACCTTTTCTTTTCTTTCTTGGCTTTTGTTGTTTTGTTGTTGGAGACAGAGTCTCGCTCTGTCACCCAGGCTGGAGTGCAGTGGCGCGATCTCGGCTCACGGCAGCCTCCACTTCCTGGGTTCGAGAGATTCTCCTGCCTCCGCCGCCTGCATAGCTGAGATGACAGGTGCCCGACTGATAAATCTGTATTTTGGTAGAGACGGGGTTTCACCGTGTTGGCCAGGCTGGTCTCGAACTCCTGACCTCAGGCGATCCACCCGCCTCAGCCTCCCAAAGTGCTGGCATGACAGGC
>NW_016852883.1:0-1058 GCF_001698545.2 Rhinopithecus bieti | reverse complement strand
AAAAGATAAGAAAAGAAAGAAATTTCTTGCACTAGGTACCCTGGTTGACAATCTTAAGTTCAAAATTCCACAGTTCCCCAGGGCATGAACACAATGCATCTGAGTTCTTTGCTAGCATGTAACAAGGGTTACTTTTACTCTAGTTTCCAACAACTTTTTCATTTCCATCTGATACCTCTTTAGCCTGTACTTTACTGTTCATATCTCTAAGAACATTTTGGTCACAACCATTTAATCAATCTCTAAGAAATTCCAAACTTTACTTCATTTTCCTGTCTTCTTCTGAACCCTCCAAACTCTTCCAACCTCTGCCCATTACCCAGTTCCAAAGTCGTTTCCACATTTTCAGGCATCTTTATAGTAAAACCCCACTCCTGATAACAATTTTTTGTGTTAATGTGTTTGTTTTGCTCTAAAGGAATTCCTGAGACTGGGTAATTTATAAAGAAAAGATATTTAATTGGCTCATGGTTGCACAGAGCTGTACAGGAAGTATGGTGCCAGCATCCTTTTGGCTTTGGGTGAGGCCTCAGGGAACCTTTACTTATGGTGGGAAGTAAAGTAGAAACAGCATGTCACATAGTGAGAGTGGGAGCAAGAGAGAGATGTAGGAGGTGCCACACACTTTTAAACAGCCCTATCTCACATGAACTCACAGCAAGAACGCAC
Source organism: Rhinopithecus bieti (assembly GCF_001698545.2). NCBI lineage: Eukaryota > Metazoa > Chordata > Mammalia > Primates > Cercopithecidae > Rhinopithecus > Rhinopithecus bieti. The sequence continues at coordinate 389 of NW_016852883.1, read as the reverse complement.
TCATTTTTGTGAGAACAGCACCCACACATTCATAAGGAATCTGCCCCCGTGACCCTAACACCTCCCATCAGGCCCCACTTCTAACATTGGAGATTACATTTCAACGTGAGAAATTTAGGAGACAAATATCCAAATTATCTCACATTTAAAAAAATAGACAGAATTGTGTGATAAATCACAGTGTATTCATTATCAAGTTCAAGAATCACTCAGCAAAAACAACATAATATTTACTTTTTATCAGTACACCCATTCACTTTTCTTTTTCTTATATTTATTTTGAAGAAAATTCTACACATCACATTTCATTTGTAAGTATTCAATACATTAAAAAATAAAACTCCCAATGGTATTATTTTAACAAAATCAGAATACCACAATCATACCCA
>NW_016852882.1:0-2008 GCF_001698545.2 Rhinopithecus bieti | reverse complement strand
CTGTTGAATTTTGTCAAAGGCATTTTCTGCATCTTTTGAGATAATCGTGGTTTTTGTCTTTGGTTCTGTTTACATGCTGGATTACGTTTCTTTTCTCTTTTTTTTTTTTTTTTTTTTTTTGAGACGGAGTCTTGCCCTGTGGCTCAGGTTAGAGTTCAGTGGTGCGATGTCAGCTCACTGCAAGCTCCGCCTCCCAGGTTCACGTCATTCTCCTGCCTCAGCTTCCCCAGTAGCTGGGACTACAGGAGCCCGCCACCACACTCGGCTAATTTTTTGTGTTTTTAGTAGAGAAGGGGTTTCACCGTGTTAGTCAGGATGGTCTCAATCTCCTGATCTTATGATTACCTGCCTTATTACCTGGCTGGGTGTGTGGCTCACGCCTGTAATCCTATCATTTTGGGAGGCCGGGGTAGGTGGATCACGAGGTCAGAGATTGAGACCATCGTGGCTAACACGGTGAAACCCCGTCGCTACTAGAAAAAAATACAAACAAATAGGCTGGTATGGTGGCATGCGCCTGTAGTCCCAGGTACTTGGGACGCTGAGGTAGGAGAATCCCTTGAATCCAGGGGTTGGAGGTTGCAGTGAGCTGAGATCGCACCATTGCACTCCAGCCTGGGCGACAGAGCGATACTCCATCTCAAAAAGCTTATTGCCTTAAGAGATACATTCCAATCACACTACTGTTAATTTTTAATAAACTATATATAGAGCTTCTTATCTCTCTAATAAAGCATTACCCCTGAAGATGCCTGTATATCCCTGAGATAATCAGGATATAGGTATTTTCTTTCCTTCTGAATATTTTAAGGTCTATTCTTTAGATGCACCTTGAACTTGTTTTGTGTTGACTTCGAGATTGATAGTTTGATTACTAGGCTGAAGATTTGTTATTGGCTAAGTGCTAAGTTTCTAGAAATAACTAAGCACTCGGCCAATATAATTTTGTACCCTTGAAAGATACTTTCTGTAATTAGATGTAAGTCAACTGTGTTCTTCAAAAGTCATCCTTCCTCTTTGCTATTTTCCAAAATAAATGGGTTAAAATTCAAAAATCTGTTTACATTTTCCTCATCTCTGTCCATCAATTCCAATGAGTTCCATCATAGTTCAAATTTAATCTGTGTATAAACACTTAATCTAAATCATGTAATAATTTCTAATTATCAAATAAATCTAGAATCAATGAGGGATAGTGCTACTCTAAACTTAAATTGGAGGCATGAGGAAGAAGAATTTACTGAACAGGAAATTGTAAAATATCCAGAGACTGAACAAGCCACACTATCATCCTAAAATCCATAAAAGGAAAGAGGGTAATGCTAGACATGTAACAAGGCTTTCAAAAAGTCAGTAATGGTGAAAGCATAGGTGTGATTATATGCAGTATTCAAGGTCCTGAAATACTGAAATAAAATTCGTTCATGAAGAATAATACTTCCTTGCCACAGAAAATAGGAAGTCAGACACATTCCTCTATGATAATGTAATTTTATTGTCAAAACCTAGACATGGCCTCATTAGTCTAGGTTCATTTCTATTATTGTCACAAGAGTGGATTAACATCAGCTATTCTCAAAATAGAATCAATTTGGAATATATTCTGTAAAATGTCAAAAAAATGTATAAATCAAGTCAAACAATTCAGTACTCATGTAAATATATGGCAGCTAATTTATTGATGCCGTTTTTCTCAGGATCTGTGTAAATCAAAACAATATATTTTATGGTAGTATTTTTGAAATCTTTCTGTGACCATGGCTGTCACCTATTAATACATAGAATACATAGAAATTCTCCAAATTCATCTTGTCCACAGATTGAGCATTGAGAACTTGTTAAAATCATTCACATGTTGAATGGAACACAAACTCTCTCCTAATGCTTGTCCCCAAATAAAATAATGTGATTTTACAGATCACTGTGTGAAACACAGTTGCAATTTCTACAGGCATGTTGAACACATTATCCTCAACATATAATGTATTGAGATTATTTTATTATATAT
>NW_016852881.1:1732-7985 GCF_001698545.2 Rhinopithecus bieti | reverse complement strand
CCTCCAAGAGAAGTAAATTGTAAGAGAATCAATGGAAAATATCAAAAGTAAACTAGAAGACTTTATTGAGTGGGAATTACATCAAATAAATATACAAAAGTTTACTGTTTTCTACATGCAACCTATCACAAATTACAATATAATAAAAAAGAAGTGCATTCTAAACAGTAATTATACATAATAATATATCTAGAAATAAACTTAGCAAAAATGGTTCTATTGTTAAACAAAAGAAAATGAAAAACTTTAATGAAGGCCATGAAAATTCTGAACCCATGAATATGTCATATTCTAATAAAACCTGCATGAGATATGAGAAAATGTTTGGATTACAATTGAACTTAAAGGTGACCTGGATAAATACACATGCTTTATAGCTATGTAACAGCTATAAAACCAAGACCGGACTGAAGAAAAGCAGATAGTGAACAGGGAATTGGCTTAAGTGATAGCTAACTTAACGCAACAGTTAAACAGTATAGTTCTGGATTAGGAACTGACAAATTGATTAATGGAAAAGGATAGCAGGTCTAGAAATAAATTCCCATATACATGAAAATGTCACACACACACACACACACACACACACACGCACACACACACACACGTGCTATAGGGGAATGGAAAGGAAAAGAGACAGAACAAGTCTGACTGCATTCTGGAGAAGCAGCAGAACTCATTCCTGCAGAAAACTTTCTTACCTTCAGAACAAATGAGGCTCTATAGAGCTCTGTCACCACCAGCCCTGCTGTCAGCCCTAGAAGATCCCAGGAAGGGGAGGCCAACTGACACAGGCAATGAATGCGTCCTCACTCTTCCTCAGGAGACTGGGAGGTAAGGATGTTGGTTTTAGGAGCAGAAGCCTCAGATCAGCAATGGATCCCGGGCCCTGATTGCAGCCAAGGGGTTGGCCCCAGCATGAGAACCCATGTTGTACTAAAGCCAGATATAGCGGACCCTGGAGTCTGGCTGGCCTCTGCTGTCATCCCCTGGAGACCCCAGGCAGGATAAGATTCCTCAACTTCCCAGACAGAGGTCTCCTGGAGGTGAGAGCCATGCTCTGAGGGGTCAGGCCTCAGATCAGTAGAAAAGAGAAAGTCTATTCCATTCCAGGAGTCATGGTGAGGACCCCGAGTGAGTATTCAGGGGATCAGTCGCTCTGGAGCAGAGAGGATCCCAGAGTCCCACCCCTGCTGTTGGCTCTGGAAGGCCCAGGCAGGGGTAGCAAGATGAAATGTTTCCTTTCTTCCCTGCAGGTGTCTCAGGATGGTGAGGTCTTGGATAAGTGGTGGTGGAGGACTCAGTTCAGCAGAAGGGAGGTTACCCATTCCCTGCCAGGTATCAAGACACAGACCCTGGATGAGGATGAAAGGCACAACCCACCCCAGAACAGAGGGGGTCCCACAAAATCTGACTTCTGTGGTCAGTCATGCAAGACCCCCAGTAGGGCTATCTCACTGAGGCCTCCACTAGCTTTCTCCTAAAGAGGTTCTCTGTGTGGCTCAGACTGGATCTAAGGGGTTGGCCTCAAGTGAACAGAAAGAGGAGACCCACGTCCTGCTAGGAGTCTAGCTGAGGAGTCTGAGGGAGGATGGAGGAAACCAAGCAAACCAGAAGGTGCAGAGATCCTCACCTGTGCTATCTGCTCTCAGAGGCCCAGGGTACAGGTTACTGGCAGACAGGCATGATCACTTCCTGCTCGGTGTTTTCTCTGAGGTGGGGCCTAACAGCAAAGGCATCAGGTCAACAGAGGAAGGAATCCCATATCCTACCAGGAGTCACAGTGGAGACCTGCAAAGTTTAGCAGCCCCCAAGACCACCCCACATCTTACACCAACTGCAAGTTCGGGTGTCCCCAAGCCCCACCTCAGGTTTGATAATGTGCTAGAAGGACTCACCGAACTCACTGAAAGCTGGCATGCTCATGGTTATGGATTATTACAGAGAAAGGATACAGATTAAAATCAGCCAGAGGAAGAGGCACATAGGGCAGAGCCCAGGGAGTTCCAGGCACAGAGCTTCCAACGTTCCTCTCTGCGTGGAGTCCCAGCCAGCACTAACTTCTAGGTAAGACAGTACACATGGAGTATTGCTAACTCCAGAAGCTCACCTGAGCCTTTCTGCCCATTGTTTTTATTGAGGCTCAGTCAGGTCGACGTGGTTGACCACCCACATGACTAACTTCAGGCATTAGCACCTCTGGAGGCCAAGCGAATACCATGTGACCCAAGACTGCCATCATAAGTCATTTTCAGCATAGACTATCCAGCACGGCCCAAGGTTTCCAGATAAACATGGACATGATGATCAGGCAAGACATCCCAAGGACTTAGAGACTGCCTCCCAAGAGCCATGGCCAGACCTCTCTCTGGGCAAGGATTTTTCTCTAGGCATTTCCTTGGACAATGTAATCTTTTACCACACAGTACAATAGAAGAACTAAGGGGGCCACCATGCCTGACCAGAGGGGTCTCTGCACAATTCCAGCCCTGCCCTCAGTCTGGGAGGCCCTGGGCAGGGCTGTTTAGCTGAGAACCCTGTCACTTCTTCTTCTAGACTCTCATAGAGTTGAGGGCTTGATTTGAAAGGGTTGATCTTAGGTTAGCAGATTGGATGGAACTAAGGCCGTGCCTTGAGTTGAGGCAAGAACCCTTACTGAGGATTGAGGAGATCACCACCTCAAACTAGAAGAGAACCACCACAGTCTGGCCCCTGCTGTTCACTCTGGGAGTTCCCCACCCTCACTCTCTCCTCAGAGATAATAGGAAGTGAGAGCCTCAGTCTGAGGGGATAGTCCTCAAGTCGGCAGATGGCAGGGAGTGCAGACCCTGCCTGGAGTCAAAGTGAAGACCCTAAGTGAGAATGGAGGGGACCACTCACCCCATCACATGGTGGACCCCACAGAGTCCCATCCCTGCTGTAATCCCTGAGCCTCAGCAGCTCCTGGGAATGGCTTCGTTGAGCCTGAGGCATCCCTCCAACTCCTCCTTGGGGTCTCAGGTCTCAGGGTATAGGCCAAGAATGTATGTAGGGCATTTCTCACTGTGAGCACTTGCAGCGCCCAGGAATAGAGCTCAGGTGTTCCATGGATCCTGCCAAGTACAGACTCAGTGTCCAGGAGCATGAGGGATTTAGGCAGCTTCGATCCATGAGACTGAGGTGCACCCTGGAAGGATAAATCCACCCCAGTCCTCCTGGATATTCCCACCCCTCCACAGGAAGTAGGGAGAGGGGGTTTTAAATTCTCTCCTAGCTCTACTGTTGGTATTTGGGAGTTTGTGTTTGAAGGATAAACTTCAGCTTTCTCTGTTGAGGGTGGAGAGTGTGGGGTTTGATGGGGCAGCCTCAGATTGAGCAGGACACGCCCTTCTAACTGCCAAGGCGATGATCCCTGAATACAGGCTGAATGTGCCACCATCTGATGCTCCTCTGTCAAGGCTGGGAAGCCCAGAGAATGACTGCTTGCTACTGAGGAGCTAGTTCACTGTATCCTCTAGAGTCTCAGGGAATAGAGTGAATAGAAGGACCAAAGCAGGGGTCAGTATTCTAAAGCACAAATGGCAGAGACAGCCTTCCTCCAATCCATGGGAGAGATTGCTTGCTGAGGCCCCTCACATGTCCCTCATTCCATCCTCCTTCTTCCTCCCTGCTCCTCCTCTGCAGCCCCATGTCCTGCCCTCCTGCCCACATTCTTATCAAGGCCCCTGAGCAGAGTTGAGCTTGGGGCTCAGAAGAGTTGAAGCAGAGCCCACAAGAAACACTGCCAGGCCTGAGGTGAGAACCAGGCTCTTGAGGCTGAGGAGAAGGCCTCCTCACTCTCCTGTTATCCGATCACAGGCTGCTAAGGGGAAACCTGCTGGTGGGACACTCCGTGCTCCTCCATGTCCTTGGAATCCCCGTTTCACCTCCACTGCCGCCTTACCTCCCTTAGGGAGCAGTTCAGGTGAGGGAGCAAGCAGCCACCAGGAAAAGCAAGGGCCCCACCCCTTTCTGAGTTCAGGCCCAGGGACCTCTTGAGCAGTAATGTGGCTGAGTTGGAGGTGTTCCTGCTGCTCAAGAACCAGAAGAAGGAGCCCACCCGAAAGGCAGAAATGCTGAGACACATCATCCAACAGCACATGGATCACTTCCCTGAGGTCCTCAGCAAAGCCTCTGAGAGCCTGGAGTACTCTTTGGCCTTGAGTTGAGGAAGTGAACATGGATGCCAGGAAGCAATGTGACATCCTCATCAACAAAGTGGAACTTTCCTCTGCTGAGGGACTGCGTGAGTAAAGACTGGGCTTACCCCAAACTGGTATTCTGATGTCCATCCTGGACCTAGTTTTCATGGAGGGCAGCTCTGCCCCTGAAGAAGACATTTGGAATATGCTGAGCAAGTTGAAGATGCTGAGGGGAAGTACATTATTTTCGGGATGCCCAGAAAGCTTTTCATTGAAGAATTTTTGCAGCAACAATATCTGAATTTGAGGCAGATGTGCAAAAGGGATCCTATATGCTATGAATTCCTGTGAGGCCCTCATGACCACACTGAACCCAGAACAGGTGTACATTTTGGGGTTTGCAGACAAGATTATTTACATTGACTTCTGGTCCTACAGGTCAGTGTGCAAAGAGGTCCTGAGAGAAGATCAGGACAGAGTCCAAGCCAGGATTTCAGGGAATAGATGTACTAATGCCATGGAGTGTGCAGGAGCCAGGGCCATTGCCAGTGGTACAACTGGTGCCAGTGCTATGGCCAGCAGCAAACATAAGTCTGGTTGAGGCAGGTAATTCACTCTGTGTTTAAAGTAGGCACTCAAATGTGCTGTAGTGAGAAGTAGTGAAGAGCTGCACGTGTGAAGGGAACACATGTGGTATTCCATCGCTGTTCGCTATGGACTGAATTGTATCTCACCAGCATTTATATGTTGAAGCCCTAACCCCCAATGTGACTTGGAGGTAGAGCCTGGAAGAAGGTAATTAAGGTTAAATGAGGTTGTAAGGGTGGAGCCTTAATTCAATAGGTTTATTGCCCTTCTAAAAGGGTAGTAAAGTGTCCGACTGACAAGAGGCTGAGTGGCAATGCCTTCTTGAGTAGGGATCATGTATTCTAGAGGAAAGAGTTTTAGGGACCCTGAATAGGGTTGGCAAGGAAGGTCTACAAATATGTAAATATAGGAATACATGGAATTCCTTTCATGTGACATAAAATGTCTGCTATACATAAGACATTACACTTCTATCATTAATAGAATTATGAGGTATGCAAAAGGACTGGGTATATTAGATTTAAATAAGCAAAGCAAAGGTATGTGTCCTGTTTTCATAAGCTAATAACAACTCTGAAAACTTCTAAAGCAATGAGTGTAATGAGCACTATGAGGGGAGTGTAAACTTTCATCTGGATATAGGCCTGGTCTGGAGTCTTGGGGGAAGCAGTTTCCTGCAACCGTGGGCTTCTTCTCATCCTGGTGTTGGGGCTCCAGCCATCTTGCACTTGGTATCAGGTATTGGGGCTGAATTCCAGATGTCTGCAGGTGTCTTTTGTAGGTGGGATATGTGGATCCAGTAGTCAACGACCTGTAACTTAGCAACATACAGTTGAGTCAGGAGTACCAGGAGTGGACCTTTGCTGCAGGGCTTGAGGAAGTTTTTTAGCTGGCGTCTTTTCTAGTAAATGAAGTCTCCTAGTTAGAGGTCATGATATCAGGGTTCATCTTTTGATGGACGACCATAGAAGGATTCCACAACCAGTTCATGGTGAGTTGTTAGAGCCTGAACGAGTCCTTGGCAGTAGGTCAGGAGATCTCCTTGTAACTGAGTAGGGTAAAACATTCCCTCAGTTAAAGGCATGGACTGACCTGCGACAATCTCAAAAGGGGCGAGGTGGTATTTTCCAGAGTGGGTAGACAGCAGGATCAATAGAGCTAGAGGGAGTGCCCTAGGCCAGGGCAGATTAAGAGTGTTTGTAATCTCAGGCAATGGGTGTGGGGAAAAGAGAGATCAGCCTGTTACTGTGTCTATATAGAAGGAAGTAGACATAAAAGACTCCATTTAGTTCTATATTTGAGATGCTGTTAAACTGTGACCTTACCTCCAACCTTGTCCTTGCAAGAGACATGTGCTGTGGTGACTTAAGGTTAAAAGGATTTTGGGCGGTGCAGAATGTGCTTTGTTAAACAAGTGCCTAAAGGCTGCTTATGGTTAAAGGTCATCACCATTCTCTTTAATCTCAAGAAAGAGAAAAACATTTGTCTCCTGCCCCTCCCTGGGC
>NW_016852881.1:0-1208 GCF_001698545.2 Rhinopithecus bieti | reverse complement strand
TTTTTTTTTTTTTTTTTTTTTTGCACCTGTGGACATCTTTTGAGACTTTGAGAGTCTGGAGACAATTTTTTTGGAAGGTACAATGGGTAAGAGTAGGGTTTGAATGGAAACAGGGGTAACAGGAGAAGTGGTACCATTTAGGGCTACAGTCTTGGCTGTAACATCACCTAGGTGGTTGCCTCTATTACCTTTGGTATTCTCAGAGGAACGACCTTGGATTTCAATAAACAGGGCTCTAAGTGCCAGAATGGTATGGAGAAGTGTCAAAACATGATCCTTATTTTTGATATGATATCTGGAAGAGGTCAGAAGTTCTCTCTGTTTCCAGAGCATATCTGCTGTCTGTACAAATGTCTGCAGTTTTATCTCTGGCTAACAAGCAAGCTGGGATAAGCACATGTTATTCTCTCTGTTGGGTGGACCAGGTATTAGTCACAGGCCCCCATTTTCTGGTTTCTGTCAAGGAAACGACTGCATATACCAGCCTGTCAAGAGCCAGTGGGGCCTCTACAAAATTAGTGTATCGGACAAAGTCAGGATTGAGTAAAGGGGTTTCCTTTAAATCTATATGAGGAGAAATAAGGGTATCTGTAAGGGCTTCTGTGAAGGTAAAAGAGTGGCATGTTTAAGCAGGTTGCTGTGGATGATAAGTTGGGGCAGAAACAGAAACTTACATCTGGGAGGTCAATCAACAGGCAGGAGTTGGGTGTGGTAAGAGGTGAAGAGGGCTTTGACTGAGTGAGAAATGTAAACAGAGAAGAGATCCTATCAGGCCCCCATGGGCCTGAGTTACAAATCCCAGAGTGCTACCTTCTCATTCATGAATGAGAAAGGAAACAGAAAGGTCATAATTAGGGTGTCCCAACTTGAGAGGCAAGGACAACTGATGCTTGAGATTCTTAAAGGCTTTTTGGCCGTCAGTAGTAAAAGTGAGGGGGTCTGAGGAGAAGCCTCAGGCAGAGTATATCAAGGTTGTGTGATCAAAGAGAAATTAGGGATCCAAGCTCTATGGCAGACCACAAGTCCCCAGAAACCCCTAAGTTATCTTTTAGTATTGGGCAAGGGAAAAGAAAATATGCCCTGAAAGCTGGTGAAGTCAGTGTTTACTCTTGATGCCCAAGGAGCTTGATGGAGTCCCAGCAAAAATATCATTTGTCTTAGAGCCTTGTGTGCCTTAAGGGCTAGCTGGTAAAGTAAGAGGCGAGTGT
>NW_016852880.1:0-893 GCF_001698545.2 Rhinopithecus bieti | reverse complement strand
CAAAAAACAAACAAACAAAAAAAAACAGAAGTTTAAAGCAGGGTAGAGTCAGAATGGAAGAGATATATTGATATATGTTTAAATGCCTCAAAATAAATGAAGAACATAGGTGGAAAAAGAAGTATCTCCCAAAGCCAGACTTCTCCCTATTTCCTACCCATTTTCTCCATGTATGTTCAATTGAATTAATTTTGTCTCTTCTGTCTCATTTCATTCCCAGCATTTACAACAAACACATAATTTTATGTTCAACAATGTCAATTATTAGCTTATGTTAGGTTACAAACCATAAAACTATAGTAATAACACAGATGTTTATGTCCTTCAGTTAGGTTTATACAGGATTAAATACTAAGCAGTTTTATAAAAGTTTTCTTGATGAGTATTCTTATTAATCCTTAATTTTGTTCTTGGCTAAAGACAAATAATGCCTAGGTATCTCTACCCCTTCTTTGTTCTTCTGTTACCACACACCAAAACTGTTGATCACAACATACCTCTGTTGTCTGGGGCTTTATCTGACTTTGCTTGCTCCTTTTTTATCCCTCTCTGGTTTCTATTGTATTCTGTTCTGGAAAGAATATGGAAATCTGGGCCAGGTGCAATGGCTCAGACCTGTAATCCCAGCATTATGGGAGACCAAGACAGGTGAGTCACTTGAGGTCAGGAGTTCGAGACCAGCCTGGTCAACATGGCAAAACCCTGTCTCTACTAAAAATACAAAAATTAGCCGAGCATGGTGGCACATGCCTGTAGTCCCAGCTACTTGGGAGGCTGAAGCAGGAGAATTGCTTGAACCCAGGAAGTGGAGCTTGCAGTGAGCCAAGATCGCACCACTGCACTCCAGCCTGGGTGACAGAGCGAGACTCTGTCTCAAAAAAGTTTAGGCCGGG
>NW_016852879.1:0-1055 GCF_001698545.2 Rhinopithecus bieti | reverse complement strand
TGGCTTTTTGTCCTTGCGATAGTTTGCTGAGAATTATGGTTTCCAGCTTCATCTATGTCTCTGCAAAGGACATGAACTCATCCCTTTTTTATGGCTGCATAGTATTCCATGGTGTATATGTGCCACATTTTCTTTATCCAGTCTATCATTGATGGGCATTTGGGTTGGTTCCAAGTATTTGCTATTGTGAATAGTGCTGCAATAAACATACTCTGCATGTGTCTTTATAGTAGCATGATTTATAATCCTTTGGGTATATACCCAAGTAATGGGATTGTGCTGGATCAAATGGTATTTCTGGCTCTAGATCCTTGAGGAATTGCCACACTGTCTTCCACAATGGTTGAACTAATTTACACTCCCACCAATAGTGTAAAAGCATTCCTTTTCTCCACATCCTCTTCAGCATCTGTTGTTTCCTGACTTTTAATAATCCCCATTTTAACTGGTGTGAGATGGTATCTCATTGTGGTTTTGATTTACATTTCTCTAATGACCAGTGATGAGTTTTTTTTTCATATGTTTGTTGGCTGCATAAATGTCTTCTTTTGAGAAGTGTTGGTTCATATCCTTCGCCCACTTTTGATGGGATTATTTGTTTTTTTAATGTAAATTTAAGTTCCTTGTAGATTCTGGATATTAGCCCTTTGTCAGATGGATACACTGCAAAATTTTCTAGAAGAAAACCTATGCAATATATGATTTGCTAACTATTTCAGATATCTTGAAATATTTTTGCTTATCACTACTTTGAAATTACAGTACCCGTGAAATCTTACTATTTAATGCATGTGCATAGCAATATCACAAAAAACCACTATTTCAGTGTAACTGGTTTCATTTTAATGCTATGTAATCTTTATGCATCTAAAACATTTATCTGAGACAAGGTCCATAGGCTTCCCCAGACTGCTGGGGTGTCCATGGCTCAAAGATAGTGAAGAACCTTTGATGCAGAATCTGCTAACCCACCTTAGGAACTTGGACTTTGAGGGAAATGAGGAGCTGTTGCAGGATTTTGAGGTCTGACTTAGGCTTTAAAAAATTTTTTTTTT
>NW_016852878.1:0-1771 GCF_001698545.2 Rhinopithecus bieti | reverse complement strand
AAAGAAACTAGGAGGATACTTTCAAACCACAGCAGTATATCATGACCATAATATTCATTAACTCTGTAACAGGCCAGGTGTGGTGGCTCACGCCTGTAATCCCAGCACTTTGGGAGGCCAAAGCAGGTGGATCACTCGAGGTCAGGAGTTTGAGACCAGCCTGGCCCACATGATGAAACCCCATCTCTACTAAAAATACAAAAAACTATCTGGGCGTGATGGCGAGCGCTTGTAACCCCAGCTACTTGGGAGGCTGACGCAGGAGAATCACTTGAACCTGGGAGGTGGAGGTTGCAGTGAGCAGAGATCACACCACTGTGCTCCAGCCTGGGCGACAAGAGTGAAACTGTCTCAAAAAACAAACAAAACCTGTATAACAGAGTGTCATTGAATTTCTAAACGTTGAAAGACTTCACATTAAAAAAAAAAAGCTCACAATTCAATATTATTGAGTGAAAGAAACCAGACACAAAAGAGTACATTCTACATGATGCTGTTCATGTGAAATTCAAAAACAGGCCACATGACAACATGGTAATAAGGACAGTGGCTGTCCTTGTTAGGAGTTATGACTGGGAGGAGGCAGGAGGGAGCTTTCTGGAAACACTACATCTTGCTCTTCAGCGTGTGTGTACGTACAGCAGGTGTTTATCAAGCTGTGTGGTTAAGATTTGCACACTTGTATATGTTATACCTTGATTTTAAAAATCTTAAAAAGGTACCTTCAAATCTCTTTAAAAAAAAAAAAAAAAAGAGGCCAGGCTTGGTGGCTCACACCTGTAATCCCAGCACTTCGGGAGGCTGAGGTGGGAGGATAAACATCAAGTGTTTATCAAGCTGTGGGGTTAAGATTTGCACACTTGTATATGTTATACCTCAATTTAAAAAATCTAAGTGGCGGGGCACAGTGGCTCACGCCTGTAATCCCAGCACTTTGGGAGGCCGAGGTGGGCGGATCACAAGGTCAGGAGATCGAGACCATCCTGGCTAACATGGTGAAACCCTGTCTCTACTAAAAATACAAAAATTAGCCGGGTGTGGCGGCGTGCGCCTATAGTCCCAGCTGCTGGGGAGGCTGAGGCAGGAGAATGGCATGAACCCAGGAGGCAGAGTTGCAGTGAGCTGAGATCGCGCCACTGCACTCCAGCCTGGGTGACAGAGCAAGACTCCATCTCAAAAAAATAAAAAATAAATAAAAAAGAGGCCAGGCTTGGTGGCTCATACCTGTAATCCCAGCACTTCGGGAGGCTGAGGCAGGAGGATTGCTTGAGCCCAGGAGTTCAAAACCAGCCCAGGCAACAAAGCAAGACCCCTGTCTCTACTAAAATAAATAAAACAATAAAATAAAAAAATTAAATAGATTGAACCATCACCTGCCAGTTTGTATTAGAAAAAAAGAGAGAGAGGGAAGGCTGGGTGCAGTAAGGCTCATGCCTGTAATCCCAGCACTTTGGGAGGCCAAGGAGGGAGGATTGCTTGAGCCCAGAAGCTGAAATCCAGCCTGGGCAACAAAGCAAGACCCAGTACCTACGAAATTTTTTTAAAAAATTAGCTTGGCATGGTGGCATGTGCCTGCAGTCTCAGCTACTCAGGCAGCTGAGGTAGGAGGTTGGCTTGAGCCTAGGAGTTGGAGGCTGCAGTGAGCTGTGACTACGCCACTGCACTCCAGCCTGGGCAACAGAGCAAGATGCTGTCTTCCCCTGCCCCCCAAGCCCCTCCCCGCAAAAAAGGAGAGTAAGAGCAAGAGTTTGAGATTCAGAAAGAACTGTTT
>NW_016852877.1:0-2009 GCF_001698545.2 Rhinopithecus bieti | reverse complement strand
TCCTTTTAGGATGAGCAGGAAGCGAATAGGTTTTCAGGCTAAAAGGAAAGATTAAGTAGAAAGGGGGATGGTGAAGAGTCCAGAAACAGTGAAGTGGTATAAAAGAACAAGGAGAAAACAAGATGGCCGGGTGTGGTGGCTCACGCCTGTAATCTCAGCACTCTGGGAGGCCAAGGCAGGTGATCACTTGAGGTCAGGAGTTCGAGATCAGCCTGGCCAACATGGTGACACCCCGTCTCTACTAAAAATACAAAAATTAGCCAGGCATGGTGGCAGGTGCCTATAGCTCCAGCTACTCAGGAGGTTGAGGGGGGAGAATCCCTTGCACCTGGGAGGTGGAGACTGCAGTAAGCTGAAATTGCACCACTGCACTCCAGCCTGGGTGACAGACGAAGACTCTATCTTAAAAAAAGAGCGAGGAGGTAGGTAAAAGGGAGAGAGTCAAGGGCATGATTGAAGAAGTTGGCTTAAAAATTGTCTCTACTAAAACAGAGGAAAATAATAATGAGGCCGGGTGCGGTGACTCATGTCTGTAATCCCAGGATTTTGGGAGGCCAAGTCTATTGGAAGACTCTTAGGCCCAGCAGTTTGAGACCACCCTGTGCAACATGGGGAAACTCCATCTCTACAAAAAATATAAATATAAAAAATTAGCTAGGCATAGTAATATGCACATATAGTCTTAGCTATGTAGGAGGTTAAGGTGAGAGGATCACCTGAGCCTGGGAAGTCGAGGCTGCAGTGAGCTGTGATTGCATCACTGCACTCCAGCCTGGGCAACAGAGCAAGACCATCTCAAAAAAAAAAAAAAAAAAAAAGATGGCACAGAGGAGGAAGATAAATTTGTAGATAAGGAAGGGAATGGTCAGTTGATGGAGATCTTTTCCATTAACCAATCTTTTCCTTATATGATTTTCACTAAATGTGACAAAGAATCTGTTAAGCAAAAGTAATTCTTCAGACTAAATCTAATTAGAATGGTCATGAATAAGGAATCGCAGGATATCATACAGTATTAGAATCAAAGCATGCAATTAGTTATAAGTTTAAAGGACAGAGCATGTTCTGTGTTACTTCACCAAAGCCAGTATAGCATGTAAATAGCCCTAAATGCAGCGGAAAACATGATTTAGGCCAAGGGCTGGCAAACTTTTCTGTAAAGAGACAGTCAAATTTTCTGGCTTTGCAAGCCCTACAGTCAGCTACAACTACTCAACTCTACGGCTACAGCCATGAAAACAGCCATAGATAATGCACAAATGCATGGGCATAGCTATGCTACAATAAAATTTATTTACTGATGGGTAGATTTGCTGACCCCTATCATCTAGGCTGAGAATACTACTAAGAAAATGAAGCAGTAGGAAAAGTATGAGGAACAATGGAATAAGGAAACAGAAGTAAAGCCATAGTTGAGTTGGAGTAAAGAGAAAACATGAATAATGGCGCAACAGGAAGAGCAGAAAGAAAGTGAAGGAAAAAAAATAGAGGAGAAAGGAATACTGGAAATGGATGGAAAATCAAGTAAAAAATAAGCAGAGATAACAGGACAGTTCCAAAGGTACACGAACACAGAGCCAAAAGCGGCTGATAAGAAGTTCTGGCAAAATGAAGAGAATCTCAGATATGTCTGCACTGGAATTCAAATAAAGGATAAATACAAACTGATTTTCCAATGATAATCTGATGGTCTCCTCTAATTATGAATGTGCCAAGGGGACTCTCACAGCTCATAAGACGTAAAGCTACTTTCAGTTTATCAGTAAATCAACTAGAACATGTATAACATTCAAGAGACCAAATGAAATTTATTCATCGTACCATAAGAAGTCACTATTTCTAAGCCTTTTACTCATTTGCATATATGCATGAGTATAACTTTTAAACTTTATTAAAATCAATGATGCTCACATCAAGAACTTAAAAGTCACCCTGACCTTACTCATGTTAAAAGGTTTCCCCAGCAGTGGCTCACGCCTGTAATCCCAGCACTTTGGGAGGCCGAGACG
>NW_016852876.1:0-2008 GCF_001698545.2 Rhinopithecus bieti | reverse complement strand
AAAAAAATTTTTTTGTTTTTTTGAGGCGGAGTCTTGCTCTGTCGCCCGGACTGGAGTGCAGTGGCCAGATCTCAGCTCACTGCAAGCTCTGCCTCCCGGGTTTACGCCATTCTTCTGCCTCAGCCTCCCGAGTAGCTGGGACTACAGGCGCCCGCCACCTCGCCCGGCTAGTTTTGTATTTTAGTAGAGACGGGGTTTCACCGTGTTAGCCAGGATGGTCTCGATCTCCTGACCTCGTGATCCGCCCGTCTCTGCCTCCCAAAGTGCTGGGATTACAGGCTTGAGCCACTGCGCCCGGCCAAAAATTTTTTTTTTTGAGACAGTCTCACTGCATCACCCAGGCTGGACTGCAGTGGTATGATCTTGGCTCACTGCAGCCTTCACCTCCTGGGTTCAAGCAATTCTGCCTCAGCCTCCCAAGTAGCTGAAATTACAGGTGTGCACCACCATACCCGGCTAATTTTTGTATTTGGTGTTTTTTTTGAGACGGAGTCTCACTCTGTCCACCAGGCTGGAATGCAGTGGTGTGATCTCGGCTCACTGCAACCTCTGCCTCCCAGGTTCAAGCGATTCTCCTGCCTCAGCCTCCCAAGTAGCTAGGAAGACAGGCACCCGCCACCATGCCCAGCTAGTTTTTGTATTTTTAGTAGAGACAGAGTTTCACCATGTTAGCCAGGCTGGTCTCGAACTCCTGACTTCAAGTGATCCGCCCACCTTGGCCTCCCAAAATGTTGGGATTATAGGCATGAGCCACTGCACCTGGCCTAATTTATGTGTTTTTAGTACAGACAGCATTTTGCCATGTTGGCCAGGCTGACCTCAAGTGATCCTCCCGCCTCAGCCTCCCAAAGTGTTGGGATTGCAGGCATGAGCCACCTTGTCCAGTGTTGTCTAAGAAATTCTTGCTTATGCTGAGGCCATAAAGATATTCTCCTATTTTTTTTTTAAAGTTTTCTATGTTTGCTTTTCACACGTTAGTCTTTAATCTACTTAAAGTTGATTTTGTACTGGGTGTTGCTGAGGTTCCAATTCTGTTTTTTTCACATCCAGATGTCTGATTTTTCTGCCATAATTTATTGAAAAGTCAATCTTTTGCCACTGATCAACTATACCAGCTGTCATAAATCAAATTTCTATATATGTGGGGTCAGTTTATGGGTTCTGTATTCTCTTCTATAGGTTAATTTGTCTATCTGTGTCAATGCCATGCTGTCTTAATTACTAAAGTTTTTAAGTAATTGTTGGTATCTGGCAGGGCATAGCCCTTATCTCGTTCTTTTTGCGGAGTATTTGGCCTTTCTTGGTTCTGCTTATTGATAGAAATTTTAGAATGGCTGGGTGCAGTGGCTCACACCTGTAATCTCAGCATTTTGGAAGGCTAAAGTGAAAGGATTGCTTGAGCCCAGGAGTTTGAGACCAGCCTGGGCAACATAAACAGACCCTATCTCTACAAAAAAAATTAAAAAATTAGCCAGGTGTGGTGGTGCACACCTGTAGTCCCAGCTACTCAAGAGGCTGAGGTCAGGGGAGGATTGCTTGAGCCTCGGCAGTTGGAGCTGCAGTGATCCATGATTATGCTACTGCACTTGACCTAGGCAATAATGAGACTCTGTTTCAAAAAAAATTTGTTTTTTAGAATCATCTTGTCAAGTTGAACCTATTGCGATATTTATTGGAATTGAACCTATAGATGAATTTGGGATAAATTGACATCATTGGCATATGTATTCAGTCTTTCAATCCTTGAACATAATGTAACTCTCTATTTAGGTCTTATCTGAGTATTTCTTGAATTTGTCTGCTTTGTGTCTGTACTTTCATTGCTGTGTCATATTCTCATTGTTTTTTACCTGGACTGTTGAATAGCTTTCAACTCCCCATCTTTGGTCTATTTTTTCTAAGAGACAGCCTAGCATAGTGACATCTGAAACCAAACTTAGGGGTTTGAATTCTGGCTTCACCAGGATTGGGCAAATTACTTAACCTCTCCATGCTTCTCTTTTTTTTT
>NW_016852875.1:0-1056 GCF_001698545.2 Rhinopithecus bieti | reverse complement strand
CAGCAATAATATTAATTAATTAATTATTTTAATGTTAAAATTATTATATTCTATTATTTTTTGTTTTTTGTTTTTTGTTTTTTTTTAGATTATGCTGTTTTGGTTTTCATGTGTGCAATAGCAATCTGCTTTTAGTGGAGAATTTTTTTTTTATTGATTTGAATTTTTTCCTGTTCCCTGCATTATCTCTACTGTCTCCAATTTCGTCACTGTATTTGTGTGCTGTTTGTGGTTCTATTTTATGTTTTAATTTGTAATTTGATATTTGGAGAACCCAGGCTGTATATTCATGGATAGTGAACTAACTGGAAACTTTCTGGATATTGACAGAGAGAAAACGTCAATAGCATATTTAGATGGATGGGAATCAGAGTCAAATGCGTTTCACTTGTGAACTCCCAAATGCTGGTATAGTGTATATATTATTACTAAGACCAATTTTTGTATTAAAAAATCCTCTAATTTCCTTCTAGAAGTGACCTAAGTGGGGCCGGGAACGGCGGCGCATGCCTGTAAATCCCAGCACTTTGGGAGGCCAAGGCGGGCGGATCACGAGGTGAAGAGATCGAGGCCATCTTGGCCAGCAGGGTGAAACCCCGTCTCTACTAAAAATACAAAAAATTAGCCGGGCGTGGTGCTGGGCGACTGTAGTCCCAGCTACTCTGGAGGCTGTGGCAGGAGAATCGCTTGAACCTGGGAGGCGGAGGTGGCAGTGAGCCAAGATTGTGTCATTGCACTACAGCCTGGCGACAGAGCGAGACTCCGTCTCAAAAAAACAAACCAACAAACAAAAAAACAAAAAACAAAAAAACACATGTCTGTGTCCAGTCCTCCATGGATACTGAGGGAAGATTTTGTATGGTTACAAGAGATGAGCATGCATGGAATAGACTAACTCAGTTTAGGAAAACTATAAATTCTTGGCTCTCGTCAGCTTGTATTCCATATTTTCATGGTGTATCCATGTACCCTCTTCAGGCTTATGTGAATTGTTATGATTTTCTGGTGCAACTACACTCGTAAGTTATTCATCAATTACAGATTACTCGGTTAAAA
>NW_016852874.1:0-2075 GCF_001698545.2 Rhinopithecus bieti | reverse complement strand
TTTTGAGATGGAGTTTCGCTATTGTCACCCAGGCTGAAGTGCAATGCCACAATCTCGGCTCACTGCAACCTCTGCCTTCCAGGTTCAAGTGATTCTCCTGCCTCAGGCTTTCAAATAGCTGGCATTACAGGTGCCCGCCACCATGCCCGGCTAATTTTTTGTACTTTTAGCAGCAACGGGGTTTCACCCTGTTGGCCAGGCTGGTCTCAAACTCTTGACCTCAGGTGATCCACCAGCCTGGGCCTCCCAAAGTGCTGGGATTACAGGCGTGACTCACTATGCCCTTGTTACTTTCAAACAAATCTTTCAAAATTTTAATATCTAATATAATCAGTCCCAATAGATTTAATGCACCTAGATAAAAGTTTTGGGGTCCTCTGTAATTTTTAAGAGTATAAGTGGATCCTGAGACCAAGACATTTGAGAACCATGCTATTCTGTACCCTGCCTGTGGGATTCTCAAAGAGACAGCAGCCTTCAGTCACTGGCGGTGACTGCAATCCCCACAACCCCTCCTTAGGCTGTCTCTGCTCCAGTAAATTTGTATTTGTGTACATGCACGATTGTCTACAAGCTAAAAAAGTTTTAAAAATATAACTGACATCCTTTCTCCATAATGAGTTTCAGGTTTGGGTGAAATGGAAAATTAGTCTTCACAAAAAACTCTCCTTCAGAAAAGGAAATGGAGAAAAATTAATCCTGTTTACTTCACAGCTGGCCTCCCAGGTGACCTAGAGCGAACTGCCCCACTTCCCCTCAAAGCCTCCTCTGTAAAAATTTTTATCTTAAATTTTAACTTTTATCTTAAATGTATTACGTTAAAAATTGCTGGCCAGGTGTGGTGGCTCATGCCTGTAATCTCAGCACTTTGGGAGGTGAAGGTGGGTGGATCACCTGAGGTCAGGAGCACCAACCCATGAGGGATCCACTCCCATGACTCCACCACCAGGCCCCACCTCCAACACTGGGGATTACAATTCAACACGAGATTTGGGTGGTGCCAAATACCCAAACTGTCTCAAAGACCCAGTAGTCAGTTCTTACTGTTCATCTTACTTGGCCTGTCAGCTGCACTTATTCACACTCTCCTTCTTGAAACATTTTATTCACTTGGCTTTTGGAATACTGTTTTCTTCCTAATGTGGTATATGTACACCATGGAATACTATGCAGCCATAATAAAAGAATGAAATCATGTCTTTTGCTGCCCCATGGAGCTGGAGGTCATTATCCCTAGTGAAATAACTCAGAAATAGAAAATCAAATACTGCCATGTTCTCACTTATAAGTGGGAGCAAAACAATGAGTATATATGAACATAAAGATGGAAATAACAGACACTGGGGACTCCACAGGGGAGGACAGTGGTGAAGGGGGTGAGAGATGAAAAATTACTGATTGCATACAATGTTCGCCATTTGGGTGATGGGTTCACTAGGAGCCCAAATCTCATCATTACACAGTATATGCATCTAACAAACCTGCACATGTACCCCCTGGATCTAACATAAAATAAACATGAACAAGAATATTGTTTTCTTCCTACCTTCCTACCCTCGCTGACTTTCTCGATCTACCTCTTTCACTCCAGCCTCTAAACATCACAATGCCTCACAGTTCTCAGACTTTTTTCTCTCTACAGTAACCCCCTAGGTGTCTCATCCAGTGGTCATGGCTTCACATAGCATTAACATTCTGATGACTCCCAAGTTCACCTGGGTCAATCTGCCTCAACTCCAAATTCATCTGCACGTGGATGTCCACTAAGCATCACTACCTTCACACATCAGACTTGAACTCCTTAGCAAGACCTCCCATCCCAATCTAACAAAGGATCAGTTGGCTGTCCTAATTTACCATCACAACAGACAGTCCAACTGCTCCACTCATGTTCATTCCATCATTCTCAGTGATGTCCTAAGAGCAGCAGGAGCTTGGGGAGAAAAGACAGAGGATCAAACTCAGGCAAGTTCAGCAGGATTCTTGGAATTTTAGGTAGCGGCAGACAGAAAGGGATTGCAGGAGAAGGTTCAGCCTGAAGATAAGATGAAATAATTACAGTATGGCTAACATTT
>NW_016852873.1:0-861 GCF_001698545.2 Rhinopithecus bieti | reverse complement strand
TGTATATATTTTATATATTATATATATGTATTGCATATATATATATATATTATATATATATTATATATGTATTAAAGGAGACTTAAGAGGCATAAAAAGCAAATGCAATGTGTGGATCTTAGTTTAAACAAATTAGCTTTAGAAGGTATATTGGTGCCTTCTGCTTCCAGTGAAGCTGGAATAACAGAGACCAGGTTCACTTTCCCACTTACAAAAACATACACAAACTATATGAAACAGTGTTTTCAAGACGCTGGATATCAGGTAATGCAGGACAGTGATCCCTGAGAAATGGGGAAACAAAAGAGGTGAGGCCTACAATTGCCCCGAGACTGCCTTTACTTTCAAAGCTATAGCACCAGAAGCAGAAAGTGAAGCAGAGCCTGGTGAACTCTCTACGTTGACATGGTACTGTGAATCCAGTGAGACCAGTGAAGCTACAGTTCATAGGAGGGAGTAGCAGAAAGAAGAGGGATATACAGAAAGAACCCCGGAGATCTGCAGGTCTCTTGAGTATTCATCAGAGACCCATCAACATAAACGTGTGTGGGATTGGGGATTTGAAGGAATGGGTCCCCTGCTCAGACAGTAGTTGGAACAGTGCTTGTTACTACCGGCCAGTACTTGGGAAGGTGTTGCCTTAGTAGTAGTGAATAATTAGCTCAGGACCAGGGGTATCCAATCTTTTGACTTCCCTGGGCCACATCAAAAGAAGAATTGTCTAGGACCACATATAAAATACACTTAACAGCTGATGAGCTAAAAAAGTAAAATAAAACTAAAAAATAAATTGCAAAAAAATCTCAAAAGTTTTTTTTTTTTTTTTTTTTTTTTTTTTTTGAGACAGAGTCTTGCTCTGTC
>NW_016852872.1:0-918 GCF_001698545.2 Rhinopithecus bieti | reverse complement strand
ATTCTCCTGCCTCAGCCTGCCGACTAGCTGGGACTACAGGCGCCGCCACCTCGCCCGGCTAGTTTTTTTGTATTTTTTAGTAGAGACGGGGTTTCACTGTGTTAGCCAGGATGGTCTCGATCTCTTGACCTCGTGATCCGCCCGTCTCGGCCTCCCAAAGTGCTGGGATTACAGGCTTGAGCCACCGCGCCCGGCCCTGAATTCTTTTACTACTATAGCAGGACTGTATCTCCTTGTAATTTTTGCTCCAAAATATTTGGGGCTTTGATATTTGATCCATATTTTTTATAGCGGTTACATGTTCTTGACGGATTAACCCCAATATTTACTGTCCTTCAACATCTCTGGTATCAATTTTTGACTTAAAGTTTATTTGGTCTGCTATCTGTATAGCTATCCAGCTAGGTTTAATATTTGCATGAAATACCTTTTCACATCCTTTTATTATACTTTCCAGCCTATTTGTGTCTTTAGCTCTAAAGGAAGTCTTTTATAAACATCATACAGTGAAATCATAGTTTTAAAAAATTATTCCTCCAATACGTGCCTTTTAATGGAGAATTTAATCCACTTCAGAGTCAGATAAAAGTAACTACTGATAAAAGAACTACTTTTACCATTTTGCTACTTATTTTTTATATGCCTATCTTTTTTGTTTTGTAATTATTCCCTTAATTCCTTCTTTGTGTGTATAAGTTTGTGTGTGTATATCATTTCGGTTCCCTTCTTTACATTTTTGCTATTTTCTTAATGGTTGCCCTGGGGATTAAAATTTATATCAGAAGCTGATAATAATTAAGTTTCAATTGATGCTAAGTTAACTTCAATTGCATAACAACTTCTGTTTCTATATAGCTCTGGCTGGTTCTCTTTAAACTGTCAAAAATTACTTCTCGCCGGGCGCGGTGGCTCAAGCCT
>NW_016852871.1:0-857 GCF_001698545.2 Rhinopithecus bieti | reverse complement strand
TCTATAAGCTGTTTTTTTGTTTCCCCTGAAATAGTGTTTCTAAAATTTCAAGCTAGGTATGAATTAAGTAGGACCTTGCTGAAAAGGGAGATTTGGATATTGTAGATCTGAAGTGAGGTCTGATATTCTGCATTTGTAAAAAGGTCTCAAGGATGATAATGCTGCTAGTCCACGGGCCACACTGAAGGCTCTAAGAGTCTCTCTCCTAACGTTCCAGTTAAAACAACTATGACTAAAATATTTTTTTCTGGAGAACCCAATGGGGAATAGAGTGGAAAAATATGTTGTGTTGTCATTCCTTGTGGGATAAACAAACAGATGCTGAGGATAAAGTGTGATGCAGTAAGAAAAGCACTATGATTTTCAATCAGACCATTTAAACTTGACTGTTAAGTTGCAACATTAAAGTCATGCAATATAGAAAAAATAAGATATCTCACTTTACATTTTCTGTCTTATAAAATCTGCTTATATCAAAGCATGTTTCTGATATTAAGATGGGATGATCTATGTGAAAGTGCTTCCTGTATGATGAGCACTATATAGGCACATTACATTGCTATTTTATGCAGTTAGATGTCTTTCTGCCCTCCTCCCTACCATCAGTGCCATAGTCTGTGCCCTTTCCTTTTTTAACTGCTGTGAAAACTGCTCAGGAAACTGTCATTCAGCAGCTGCAATGACTGCCAGTACTAAACCAGTTGATAGAAGGATCCAAGAGGGGAGAGGAAAGACAATTTTCTTTCCTCTGCAGTTCTAGTTATAAAACTTGGATATAAAAGGAGAAAATCATTGTGGTGTGGAATGTGAATTTTAAGATGCTTTCATTGGTTTCATTCACATTCTAGAGTAGTGTC
>NW_016852870.1:0-2731 GCF_001698545.2 Rhinopithecus bieti | reverse complement strand
AAGAGAGTCAATGGTAGCTTGATGGGAATAGCATTGAATCTATAAATTACTTCAGACAATATGGCCATTTTCATGAGACCGATTATTCCTATCCATGAGCATGGAATGTTCTTCAATTTGTTTGTGTCCTCTCTTATTTCGTTGATTAGTGGTTTGTAGTTCTCCTTGAAGAGGTATTCCTAGGTATTTTATTCTCTTTGTAGCAATTGTGAATGGGAGTTTGCTCATGATTTGGCTTTCTGTCCATTATTGGTGTATAGGAATGCTTTTGATTTTTGCACATTGATTTTGTATCCTGAGACTTTGCTGAAGTTGCTTATCAGCTTAAGGAGTTTTTGGGCTGAGAGGATGGGGTTTTGGAAATATACAATCATGTTCATCTGCAAACAGAGATAATTTGACTTCCTCTCTTCCTATTTGAATACCGTTATTTCTTTCTCTTGCCTAATTGCCCTGGCTAGAACTTCCAATACTATGTTGAATAGGAGTGGTGAGAGAGGGCATCCTTGTCTTATGCTGGTTTTCAAAGGAAATCCATGCAGCTTTTGCCCATTCAGTGTAATATTGACTGTGGGTTTGTCATAAATAGCTCTTATGAAAATCAGAGGTTTTAATCAGAACATAAAAATAGAGGCTGGGTGCAATGACTCATGCCTGTAATCCCAGCACTTTGGGAGGCCGAGGCGAGCAGATCACTTGAGGTCAGGAGTTGGAGACCAGCTTGCCCAACATGGTGAAACCCCATCTTTACCAAAAATACAAAAAATTAGCTGGGTGTGGTGGTGCGGGCCTATAATCCCAGCTACTTGGGAGGCTGAGGCAGGAGAATCGCTTGAATCCAGGAGGCAGAGGTTGCAGTGAGCTGAGATCACGCCACTGCACTCCAGCCTGGGTAATAGAGCAAGATTTCATCTCAAAAAAAAAAAAAAAAATAGGCCAGTTGCGGTGGCTCACGCCTGTAATCCCAGCACTCTGGGAGGCCAAGGTGGGTAGATCACCTGAGATCAGGAGTTCAAGACCAGTCTGGCCAACATGATGAAACCCCGTCTCTGCCAAAAATAGAAAAATTAGCCAGGTGTGGTGAGCGCCTCTAATCCCAGCTACTCGGGAGGCTGAGACAGGAGATTCACTTGAACCCAGGAGGCAGAGGTTGCAGTAAGCCAAGATCACACCACTGCACTCCAGCCTGAGTGACAGAGCAAGACTCCGTCTCAAAAACAAACAAACAAAAAAAGGAGGAATCACTTTACAATTAGCTTACTATATTGCTAATGTAATCAAGATACTGGGATAGTGGTAGTAGGAGAATGGGGTGGAGATAGACACATAGATCATTGGAACAACAGAAAGAACCCAGAAATAGACCCACACTAATATGATCAACTAATTTTTTACAAAGCTACAGACTGATTCCATGGAGGAAGTATAGTCTTTTCAACAAATGATTCTGGAGCAATTGAACATCCGTAAACAAAAAAATGAACCTCACCCTAAACCTCACTGTCTCAAAACAGATTATGGACTTAAATGTAAAACATAAAACTATTGAACTTTTAAGCGCAAACTAGAAAATCTCCAGGATGTAAGGCTGGCAAAGAATTTTTAGACTTAAAACCAAAACCATAATCCATAAAAGTCAAGTTGATAAATTGGACTACGTGAAAAATAAAAACTTTTACTCTGCAAAAAAACCACATGAAAATAATAAAACAAGCTACAGAACAACAGAAAAGATTTGTAAGCCAGTATCCAATAAAGGACTGATATCTAGAATATACAAAGAACTCTGAAAACTCAATAGTAACAACAACAGAAAAATCAGAAAATGGGTATCCATGGCCAAGCCTGTTTTAGGGGAAAAATTTTTTTAAAATAGAAAATGGGACAAAAGACACGAACAAATGTTTCACTGGAGAGGATACCAGATGGCAAATAAGCCAATGAAAGATGCTCAGTGTTGGCCTTGCGCAGTGGCTCACGCCTGTAATCCCAGCGCTTTGGGAGGCCAAGGCAGACGGATCACCAGGTCAGGAGTTTGAGACCAGCCTGGCCAGCATGGAGAAATCCCGTCTCTACTAAAAATACAAAAATTAGCCAGGTGTGGTGGCGGGCACCTGTAATCCCAGCTACTTAGGAGGCTGAAGCAGGAGAATTGCTTGCATGTGGGAGGCGGAAGTTGCAGTGAGCTGAGATCCTGCCATTGCACTCCAGCCTGGGTGACAAGAGCAAGACTCCATCTCAGAAAAAAACAAAACAAAAAAATGCTCAGTGTTATTAGCAACCAGGGAAATGCAAATTAAAACTATGATGAAATATCACTATACAATCATCAGAATTGCTAAAATTAAAAATAATGGTAATGTGAAATGCTGGAGAAACCTAAATAGTCATGCATTGCTGCTGGGAATGTAAAATGGTACAGCCACTTCAGGAAACAGTGTGGCATTTTCTTATAAAACGAAACATGCGGCCAGGCGCGGTGGCTCAAGCCTGTAATCCCAGCACTTTGGGAGACCAAGACGGGCGGATTACGAGGTCAGGAGATCGAGACCATACTGGCTAACACGGTGAAACCCCGTCTCTACTAAAAATACAAAAAACTAGCCAGGCGAGGTGGCGGGCGCCTGTAGTCCCAGCTACTCGGGAGGCTGAGGCAGGAGAATGGCGTAAACCCGGGAGGCGGAGCTTGCAGTGAGCTGAGATCCGGCCACTGCACTCCCGCCTGGGCCCC